>NC_038251.2:22690695-22765074 GCF_000004515.6 Glycine max | reverse complement strand
GCAGGTATGACACTTATACAAATTCATGCAATCAGGCCGCATGGTTGTTCAATAGTATCTTGCTCTGACGACTTTATTTCTAAGTGATCATCCGTCAATAGGGCTTTCATAAGCTCCCTTGTTGAGGGACAATTTGCTTTGACTTGCTGGGGACGTAAGGCATTTTTGTTTCATGATGATGAATCAAGATTGATTCAAGGTGTTTTGATGATAACAAAGATGATGACAAAAAGCCCAAGAGAATGATTTCAAGATTGAGTCAAGAATCAAGAAAAAGTTTCAAGTTTCAAGTTTTCAAGAATCAAGAATCAAGAATAATCAAGATCAAGATTCAAGACTCAAGATTCAATAATCAAGAAAAGACTCAATCAAGATAAGTACTAAAAAGTTTTTCAAAACATTGAGTAGCACATGAAGTTTTCACAAAAGCTTTTACCGAAGAGTTTTTACTCTCTGGTAATCGATTACCAGTTTACTGTAATCGATTACCAGTGGCAAGTTTTGTTTCCAAAAAGCTTTCAATTGAATTTACAACGTTCCAATTGATTTCAAAATGGTGTAATCGATTACAATGATTTGGTAATCGATTACCAGTGTGTTTGAACGTTGAAATTCAAATTCAATTGTGAAGAGTCACATCCTTTCACAAAAATGCTTTGTGTAATTGATTACAATGATAAGTTTTTTATAGAAATCAAAAGATGTAACTCTTCTAATGGTTTTCAAGCTTTTCTAAAGGTTATAACTCTTCTAATGGTTTTCTTGACCAGACATAAAGAATCTATAAAAGCAAGACCTTGATTTGCATTTCAATAACACTTACAACCTTTACAAACAACTTTTCCACATATTCTTTTACAACCTTTGAATCTCTTTAAACATCTTCTTAAACTTCTTCTTCTTCCTTTGAAAAAGCTTTCTTAAGTTTTCTGGTTTTCCAAACCTTGAAAACAAAACTTGTGCTATTCATCATTTTTATTCTCTTCTCCCTTTGCCAAAAAAAATTCGCTAAGGGCTAACCGCCTGAATTCTTTTTGTGTCTCTCTTCTCTCTTTTCCAAAAGATCGAAGGACTAACCGCCTGAATTCTTTTGTGTCTTTATTCTCCCTTTGCCAAAAAGAATTCGCCAAGGACTAACCGCCTGAATTCTTTTTGTGTCTCTCTTCTCCCTTTTCCAAAAGAACAAAGGACTAACTACCTGAATTCTTTTGTGTCTCCCTTCTCCCTTGTAAAAGAATTCAAAACGACATAGTCTAAGAATTCTTTTGATTCTTCCCTTTCCCTTATACAAAAGATTTCAAAGGACTAACCGCCTGAGATATCTTGTGTATCCCCTTCACAAAGTTTCGAAGGACTAACCGCCTGAGAACTTTGTCTTAACACATTGGAGGGTACATCCTTTGTGGTACAAGTAGAGGGTACATCTACTTAGGTTGTTGTGACTGAGAACAAGAGAGGGTACATCTCTTGTGGATTAGTTCAAGTGGAGGGTACATCCACTTGGTTGTTCAAAGAGAACAAGGGTGGGTACATCCCTTGTGGATCTTTGCTTGTAAAGGATTTTACAAGGTTGAAAAGAAATCTCAAGGACCGCAGGTCACTTGGGGACTGGATGTAGGCACGAGTTGTTGCCGAACCAGTATTGTGTTTGTCTTCTTCTTCCCTACACTTTTAATTTCCGCTGTGCTTTTTAATTATCACTTTTACTTTTGGTTAAGTTTCTATTTTTGTTCTTTACTTTCTTAACATTGTAGTAAAAGCCTAATTGAATCTAGTAACATTAAGAAGGATAGATTTTTTTAATTAATAAAGGTTAATTAATAATTAATTCAACCCCCCCTTCTTAATTAATTCGAGGCCACTTGATCCAACATAGACTTCTTCTTCAATCTCTCCATTCAAGAAAGCTAATTTTACATCTAGCTGGTAGACTTGTAGCTTCAACTATGCAGCTAAGGCTAGTACAATTCTAATTGTTTCCATGCGCACAACGGGAGCAAATGTCTCATTGAAATCAACTCCTGGCAGTTGTGAATAGCCTTTAGTGATAAGTCGTGCTTTATGTTTCTGGATTGTTCCATCCTCATTATATTTAATTTTGTAAACCCATTTCAGGCCAATGATCTCCTTGTCTTCTAGTTTTTGCATGAGCTCCCATGTATGATTTTTCTCTATCATTTTGATTTCCTTGTCCATGACTTTTCTCCAAACTTCTTCTTTTGATGCTTCCTCAAACTTTAGAGGTTCACAAGCAAAAAATCCAACATTTGCGTACTTTGGATTCAGTTTGTGTGGCCTTCCTGATCTTCGAAGTTGTTGTTGTGGGACTTCTTCTACTTCTTCTTGCTGGTGCTGTTGGTCATGCTGTGTTGGTGATGGTGGCAGTGTGCACGGGCTTGGATTGGTTACTTCTTGCGTCTCATTGACTTCAGTACTCCATTTCCAGCTTGCTCCTTCATCAAAGATGACATCTCCTTAAATGATCAACTGCTTTGAATCTGGTTTGAATAATCGGTAACCTTTAGATTGGTCACTATAGCCGACAAGGATGCACTTTTCTCCTTTTTCATCGAGTTTTTCTCGGTTCTCCTTTGGAATGTGCAAATAAGCAACACATCCAAAAACTTTAAAATGATCAACTGTTGGTTTTCTGTTGAACCATGCTTCATATGGCGACATATTTAAGACTGCTTTAGTTGGAGAATGGTTGAGGATGTATACTGCTGTGCTAACAGCTTCCGCCCATAGATTCTTTGGCAGATTCTTGTGTTGTAGCATTGATTGAGCCATTTCCATAATGGTTCTATTTTTCCTTTCAACGACACCATTCTGTTGTGGCGTGTGACAAATAGTCAGCTCCTTTTTGATGCCATGATCATTGCAAAAATTGATGAATATATGCCCATTGAATTCTCCCCCGCGATCTGTTCTCCAGATTATGAGGGAATGCCCACTTTGCTTTTCCACTAGGGCCTTGAACTCCTTGAAGCAAGAGAATGCATCGGATTTTTGTTGGATGAAGTACACCCACATCATTCGAGTGTAGTCATCAACGAAGACGAGAAAATATCTTCTTCCACCAAAGCTGAGGGTACTTGATGGCCCCCAGATATCAGCATGCACCAATTGAAGTGGAGCTTTAGCTCTCCAAGATGTTTTTGGAAATGGTAACCTGTGCATCTTGCCATAAATGCATGCAGCCTTCACAAACTTTAAGGTTAGATGAAATAAAAGGAAGCCCAAGCACCATATTTCTTTGTTTTAATAATTTGAGGCCATTAAAGTTTAAATGACCATACCTCAAGTGCCACGGTATGGACTCATCCATATTCTCACATTTCAATGCATTGTTTTGCCCCAATGGCATAAATAGAGGAAATACTTTATTAGGAGCCATTTTGATAGAAATAATTTGGCCCTTTCTTTTATCAATGATATTACATTTATCATCATCAAAGATGACTTTATAATTTTTATGAATAAGTTGACCAACACTTAGAAGATTTTGAGTAAGACCTGACACATAAAAAACATCATGGATATATTTTTTGCTACCATTTTGAGTTTTAACAACAATGGTGCCTTTTCCTTCAACTGTTTGAACATTTCCATCACCAAGTGTAACTTTGGATTTTATTGTCTCATCTAGTTGCACAAAGCAACTTTTGTTTTTTGTCATGTGGTTTGAGCAACCACTATCAACATACCATACATCCCTTGATTCTTGAGAAGATAAAGCGGAGTACAAAGTATGATCAATGGATTCTTTATTTTCTAGAAAATTTGCTTCTTCTTTTTGTTGGTAAAAACAATCTTTTTCGTAGTGTAGGTTCCTTTTGCACCTTTTGCATTTGTACCAACAATCATTTGTATCATGATTGTTTTTCTTGCATAATTTGCAATAAGAGCTTGAAGCATTATTACTCCATTGCTTTCCGCTCCTTTTACCACGATTAGTAAATGCTCCTCCTCGGTTATTTTTCTTATCTCCATCATTTTAAGAAATATTAATTTTAGATTGGAATGCTTGCTCTGGTGGCTGCTCAAATCTTTTCATTCTAGCTTCATGAGCTTCTAAAGAGCCCATTAATTCTACTAGAGTGAGTTTAGATAAATCTTTTGATTCTTCTATGGCAGCCATAATATGATCATATTTTACAGGAAGACTTCTTAATATTTTTAGTATTATTTTCTTGTCTTCAATTGTGTCCCCGTAACTTCTAATTTGATTGAAGATATTAGAGACACATGAGAAGAAAGATTGTATAGATTCATCTTCCCGCATTATTAATGTATCAAAATCCTTCCACAAAGATTGAAGTTTAATAGAAATTACCTTGTTTGTGCCTTTAAATTCATTTTTCAGAATCTCCCACACCTCTTTTGCATTTTTTGCTTGCATGATTATTGGAAAGATCTCTCTACTAACTCCTTGTTGGATGAATAGCAGAGCCTTAGCATCATGTTACTTGTTTTGCTTGTACTGCTTTTGCTTTGCTGCTATCCACGTAACCAATTCTTCTTGGCTTTCTGGGACTAGATAGTCATTCTCTATAACATCCCACAAGTCTTGTGAGATGAATAGAGTTTGCATTTGGATGCTCCAATCATATGCTTCCCCATTAAATGTGGAAACTAAGGTTTGGTTATAGTTGAAGGTTGGTGGGCTAGGTGATGTAGCAAAGGCCATAGGATCAACACTGCTCTGATGCCACTGTTAGGATATGTGATGTGGTTATGCCTTTTTTTTATGGAAGGATATGGTAGAAATGTATGATAGAAATGATGGGAGTAGGAAGATGATGAGTTTTCAGAAAATTGACACCTTAACTTGAATTGTGCTTATTAGCTTCTTTACTTACATTACATGGCTTGCTACAACTTATGTCTTTATATAGGTTACATAGGTGATTTTTACACACTTCTATATTACTTAGTCCTAGAGTCTTCTAGACTCATCTATATATCATTTACCATCCATCTCTATAATGTTCTAGGTGCTTCTATAAGATATTTTTTTACATTCATCAAACAGTTTCTACACACTACAACATCTCCATAGATATAGAACTCTATAGATAATGGACTACCAATTATACATCTACACTTTTCTGGATTAATCTTCAACAAAAGGTGCATATCGACTTTGACTTTTGATAGGGGAGCCATACCTCTCACATGGAATGCTACAAGTCTCTGGCTCTATTACAATTGACCTACCTGGTGTAGGTGCATATCCTTATGTTTTTTCAGCTTATTTCATTTTGTTAATCAGGCAGTCCACGAAAAAAGGGGGTGCCAATGTTGTTGGATGTCCACTTTTTGCTGAGGTCGGTATAGGGGTGTCACTATTGTTGGGATGTCTATTGCCGATCATTCTCCTTATTTACTTTGATTGCATTTTTCATTATGTTCAAAGTTTAATTCAATAAAATGAGGTATGGAACATTAAATGTGTCCACTCGGATTTAAACCACCGTTAAATTGGTTGGTATTGGCTCGGATTTAAACCACTATTAATTTGGTTGGTATTGACTCAGATTTAAACCATCATTAAATTGATTAATATCGATATTTTTGAGTTGAACACGATTATATTCAAATTACTATTCAATGATGTTGAAACAATTGCTCAAGTTATGAACTCAGTTTTTGAAGGAGTGTTATTTAGCGATGTTCAAACAATTGCTCAAGTTATGAACTCGGTTTTTGAACGAGTGATATTTAACGACATTGAAGCAATTGCTCAAGTTATGAACGAGTTTATTTAACAATATTGAAACAATTGATCAAGTTATGAACTCAGATTTGAACGAGTGTTATGAAGTGATATTTAAACAATTGCTTAAGTTATGAACTCGATTTTTCAACGAGTTTATTTACCAATATTGAAACAATTGCTTGATGAACTCGGTTTTTGAACGAGTTTAGTTAATGATATTGAAACAATTGGTCAAGTCATGAACGGGTTTATTTAGCAATATTTAAATAATTGCTTAAGTTAAGAACTCGGTTTTTGAATGCACACTATTCATTCATATTGCATTATTACTAAGTAACTATATCAAGTTTTGGACGACAATTAATAAACTACAATATGAAAAAAAAAAAGTGATTGTCATTCAAAAGTCGATCGACACATACATAATTTAAATATAAAAGCAAAAAAAAAAAAAACGTACATGTTTTTTCAAACAACAATGAAGAAGAAAAATCAATCCTCGAATTCAACAATTTGGTCGTTAACAACTTCCTTGAAAGCACTAGTGAAGCTGAAGTCGGCACCCGGACTAACAATTGAGCGGCAAACTTAGTCTTCTCATTTGTCACTTTGACCTTTATCTTTTTGATCTCTATGTCCAGGGATTCTAGCCGAGCAGTCAACACATTAATCTCCTCAAGGGCTTCATTTTTTGATTTGCGGAGCTTCTCAATCTCGGATTTTATCTAAGCTTCTTCATCAGCAAAAAGTTTCTTATCTTTATCAAACTCGACCCTATCCTGCTCCAGCTTCAACTTTTCAACTTTAAAATTCGCATTTCGGTACTCAACCGTTCCAAATCCTTAACCAAGGCAAACTTGTTCTTTTCTAGTTGTTTCCTTTCATGATATAGCTCCCTGGCTTTGTCTTTAGTGGCAACGTCGATAACAGTCAATCTGTTAGCCTCGGCCTGAATATATACCTCGACAACAACTAATGATCCTTGAAGTAGACAACCTTTCACGGTCGACTTCCAAGTAGTTATGGACTCGGTTATGTTTTGAGTAAGGAAAGGCCATGTCAAAAAAATGACTTAGCCTGATTTGGGGCATGCCCCAAATCTTGAAAATCCCAGTTATCGCCTACATTCGCATCCACTGGAAATCTTGAAAATCCCAGTTATCGCCAACATTCGCATCCACTGGAGACTGAAGATCAGACTTGGTCGAACCAGGATGGTCTTGAGATTCACCCAAATTGATGAGATCATTTTTGCGAACATCATGTCTGAGGACATTTCTTCGCTGACTGTCATCATTTTCCTTCTCCACCAAATTATTAGTCGGTGTAACCGACCCACCAGTAGTGTCATTTGCTGCAGCAGCAACGACTTTGGCAGCAACAACCTCAGCCACGTCCCTCCTCGCCTTATCCTCAAGCAATCTCATTATTCCAGGTTTGCTTGGCGCCATTCCTTTATTTGAAGGTCGCCCATTCTGCACAACAATAAGTATTAGTTAGTTACAAAACTTCAAAAATACAATTCTACTAAAGTTATAAACAACATGTAATATTATACCTATGTACATCCGCAAATCAACCCAGGGATTGTCAATAAGGTTCGGCATTTTTTTTGTCAGCCTTAAGCGGAAAAACTTATCCTTGAAACCCTTGTACAGAGAAGTGTATAAATTCAATAAACCCCGACCATGGACACAATTGACCAACACTCATGTTGTCTTCTTCGTGTTTGTAAACTAAAAATAAAAAAAATAAAAAACTTATTCATGGCCAGAATTATTCTGAGGAAATAACGGAGAACCTCAAGACCTCAGACAAAAGCCCAACTATTATGCACGTTTATGAAATGATATATAAATGCATGAATCAAATTTGTATTCTTCAATTTTTACATATTCTATTTTAATACGTTGATATATATATATATATATATATATATATATATAATATAATGAGAACAATTTTTATCTTTAGAAACAAGAGAACTAAAAAGTAAAAACAAAAATTGATATCATAAATATATTTAAAAAATTGTATATTGAATAATCTGATAATCTATATTTATTATTTTTATTTCTCTATATAAAGTTATTTGAGACTTTACATAAAAATTATATTGGTATTTTTAATTAATATCAAATACATATTTTAAGAATAATTTTTTTTATTAAAATCAACCAATTTATATAATTAAATTTAGTCAGTTAAAATTAATTAAATTATTTAAATTTTCAAAATATATATTTGAATTTAAGGATTTTATTATGTTTAGATTAATAAATTTATTTTAATTTAAGTTATAGTAAAATTAATAAATAATACTTTAAAAAATCCATCATTTTAAAAAGAACTTATATGTTTATATATAAATTTAATATTTCAATTGGTATTTTATTTTTACCTTTATAATATTTAAATTTTTGAATAACACGCATGCATACACACACGATCACACTAAGTATAACAATAAGTATAATATACTCAATGTATAAATATCTAAATATCAAAATTAATAAAAGTATATTTAAAATTTTAAGTAATAATGTAAAACTGTTTAAATGTTTGAATAGTAATTTTTAATAAGTTATATACTTTATATTATTTTTAGTTTATGCCTATTAATCATTTTTAATTAACGATTAACATGACTATTTAAAATAATTCTGTATTTAATAATCTAATAATTTATATTTTTTATTTTTATTTTTCAAAATAGTCAAGTATTCTCATTTCACTAATCTCTCTCTACAATTAAAGTTATTTGAGACTTTAAATAACAATTATATTGTGATTTTATTTAATATCAAATATATAATTTGAAAATATTTTTTATTAAAATTAGTTAATTTATATAATTAGGTGTAGATATTAATTTATTCAATAAAAATTTTACATTATTTAATTTTTAGAAGATATATTTGAGTTGAAAGAAGATTTTATTATGTTTAATTTACGTGTACTCAGTAATCTAGTGATTCATATTTATCTTTTTATTTATCAAAATAATCAAGTGTTCTTTGTTGATTAATCTCCCTATATAAATCATTTGAGACTTTAAATAACAATTGTACTAAGAGTTTTAATTAATATTGAATATATATTTTAAAATAACTTTTATTAAAATAAAATAATTTATATAATTAAGTTTAGATATTAAATAAATGTATTTTGAATAATAAAAATAAATCAGAATGTAATTTCAATTATTTTTCGGTAATAGAAATTTTAGTGTAAGACGAAGAAGGTAGGTAAACGGTCCTAAAATAATACTCAAAGATGTCCATCCAGTAGGTGAATATATGTATGTTTTCCTTTCATCAAACCAACCTTATATCTACTTAAAAACTTTTAGTCTGTTTTAAATTATTTTGTTTTTTTTATTTTTGTTGAGTCAACTTTACTAGCTTTGCAGCTACTCATTATTGGTATTATTGAAAGGCTCTCATTTTTATTGAATTTTTTTATTTTCCATTTTTGACTTAATGTAAGTATTTATTTTATTCATGATTAAGAATCGAAAATATGTACCTTACAACAACACGAACTTTATTCAACAAACTAAGTTATAGTCCTTGACAACTTAAGGTGAGTATAAGTGTGATAAAATATTCTAGTACCTATAGTAAAATATGAATGGTAATTGTATTTCCAATGTGATTCTAGTAAATTAACCTTACTCAAATGACGTGGAAATATAACGAGGTGGGACAATAACATATGTCATGTGACTGATGGAGTATTCATGGAAATTGGTATGCAGATACAAGATGGAAAAGTAGTTTTTAGTTTTGTATATTGGTATAGTTTGCTGAATTTAAATGGTATACAAGTTACTGAATATAGTCAAATTAATATCTGATAAGAATATATATCTTCTTATTGGGTTGGTCACTACTAAAAAGAACAGATTCAAAATCGCCACACTAACATCGATTGTGATGAAAATCAATTTTAAAAAATACGTGATGATATTTTTGTAAATAAAATATCACTGTTAACATTAGTTTTTAAAAAATTGATATTGACAACAGAATATTAACATCAGTTTTAAAAAAAATCGATATTGTGTTTTATCCCTTAATATCAATTTTACGAAAACTTCATGTTATTGTTTATCAGTTAACATCAGTTTTAAAAAAATGATGTTGTGTTTTATTTCTTAACATCGATTTTACAGTAAATAAATGAGAGGGAGAGAACTAGAAGAGAAGGCATAGCTTGAAACCCTAAACTACAAGAGGCTAGTTTCTCGAGGAGAAGCCAAATGCCCCTCGGCCAGTTCCTCGACCCCAAACTCCCCTCCTCTGTTGTCGCCACCACTGCCACATCCCATTCCTCCACCTCCTCCCTTGTTGTCAGCACAGTCGTTGGCATTTGTCGTTGGCATTTCTCTCCTATGCTGATGTGGAGGTGGAGCCATTGAAATTAGAGTTGGAACCATTGAGGAATTGAATCCCTTTGATATCATCCCTTGCCAGCACCACCTTCTTCCACGAAGAGATTTCAACCCTAATTTTTTAAAAGCACTAAGTCACGGGGATCCTCTTGTTCACAATTATTTCTAGTGTTTTCGTTGGACGAAATTAAATCATGTTGCTTCAAGTTATACTCTACCTACATGAATAGACATGACACAGAATTTTATGTGAAGAGATGGATTATCAATTATTTAGCCCTCTGGATGCAACAACTTGCCATCATATATAACTATATACAAATTGTATATAGTCTGTGTGTCTAAGAAAATATCGAGTGAAATATATGAATTTGATGCTTAAAATTATGGAAAAAAATTAATATCGTCTTTAACTTTGATACTATGTCATTTAATTTAATTAATTCTTAAAATTGGTATAATTGATTTTTTTTAACTAAAACGTATGATTCAAAGCAAAGTTCTAATAGATATATAACGATTTTGCTTCGTCCGCGAAATTTGTTAGTGGTGGTAGTTCTCATTGGCCTAAAATGTTGGTGGGATGCCTATCCTCAACATCATGTGATATTGACCTTGTTTTATAGGATTGGCCAAGGAACGATCTAGGACATGGTGTCCTCAAATTATTGTATTATGAATTTGACCGAAAATAACTGTCATATTTTCAAAACATCCGAGTTCCACAAAAACCAGAGATGAAAATGATTTGAGCTTTTTTTTTTTTTTTTTACAGGAATCAAAATTAAAATTATCTATTTTTTAAAATAAAAAATTATATTTTATCATATTAATAAAATGAGGTGAGTCTAAATAATAATCTGAAGTGAAAAGTGTATAATTGTAAAATGACATATGCATGTGTATGATTTAAATGAATGATACGCGAGAAAGTATATGCAGGTCCAAGCATTATTTTTTTTATAGGACAAATTGCATTAATTGTACAAGGAGCACTCTTGCACGCGAACTAAGTAATCCAATATTTGTTCCATTACATGTGGTTCATAATCCAATATTTTGTTTGGTTTCATTTTAGTACTATTGTCAGGCTGCATTTATTAACTGATGATGACGTAACAGATAAAGTGTCACGTCATCTTTCCAATGTGGTTCCATGGATCACTACGGTAGGTGTTAGCACACTGGATTGTGACTTCCTGATACGTGCATGCACGATGAAGCCATGCAACGACGTCGTTCGGGATGTGTGAAGCAACGGTCTAAGCTTTGGGATGATTTCCAGTTGGGTTAATGGGCCTTATGAGGGAACTAACCTTGTAAATAGTGGGTGAGGAGGGTAGAGTTAGTTGTGATCAGTTACCACTAGCTCCCACTAGCTCGTACGGTTAGGAGTGATTCTTACATCCATATAAATAAGCTGTAACGAACTCAAAAGGGAATAACAGAAATATTATCTCGAAGCTTCTTCTTTCTCTCACCTTCTCTCCTTTCTCTTCCAATTGCCGTTATCTCCTTCGCGAGTTCTCAGCTTGCGCAGGTCTGTGGCCGTGGAGGTTGCCTAGCCCTCGAAAGCTAGGTATCATTGGTGCTTTCATTGAGCATATAGATAACACATGGCGGAAGGAACACGATCTAAAGCTATCTCATCGAAAAAAATGGAGGAACTATTTGCGAAGTTCGTGGCAATGGTGGAATCGAAGATGGAAACGCTATCGGAAAGGTTGTCTCACCTTGAAGCAAATCGGTATAGTTCTCCGCAAAGGCAACCAGAGGCGACTCCGTTCCCAGCCCAAGGTTCACACGCAGCGCCGCACCGGATGAAGCTAGACGTGCCGAGATTCGATGGCTCAGATGCCACGGGGTGGATTTTCAAGATAACGCAGTTTTTTGAATACCACACAACACCTGATCACGAGAGGCTCACGATAGCATCATTGTATATGGAAGGTCAAGCATTAGCTTGGTTCCAATGGATGCATCGGAACGGACAGCTGTCGTCATGGCCAGCGTTTCTTCATGCACTCCATTCGCGATTTGCAGCAACTACATATGAGGATCCAACGGGCTTATTGTGTAAATTGCAACAGCGCACTACGGTTAGTAACTACCTCTCCGAATTTGAAGCATTAGCAAATCGTATTATGGGGTTACCGCCATCCATGGCCATGAGTTGTTTCATTTTAGGGCTTACTCCGGCCATTCGTCGGGAGGTCCAAGTACTTCAACCAGTTTCCATGAGTCAAGTGGTGACTTACGCTAGATTACATGAAGAAAAAAAAAATGACGCGCGCAGAACGTTTCGACCTTCGAGTGGAGTTTCTTCTAGCTCACGGCAAACGCCACCACCGGCCGCATCAACACCTCCATTATTACCGACACCAACTCGCAATACTTCCTCCAACGTTCCTTTCAAACGTCTCACGCCGGAGGAACTTGCCATGAAACGAGAAAAAGGATTATGTTTTCAATGTGACGAGAAGTACTCGAGGGGCCATAAGTGCTCTTCTTCTCTCTTCCTATTGATTATGGAAGACGACGAACCTCTTGAACACCCCACTCCCTTACCAGAACCGGTGCCGGAACCCCCACCAGCACAACTTAGTTTCAATGCGCTTTCAGGGCATGTGGTACCGGAAACCCTACGAATGCAGGGATACATTCGTAATCAACCAGTGAGCATACTCATAGATGGAGGCAACACGCACAATTTCGTGCATCACAGAGTTGTCGTGACTGTGGGTCTCACTACCAACAAAACCTCGCCCTTACGCGTCACAGTTGGCAATGGTGAGGAACTTCAATGCCAACAGACATGCTCCGATGTGGAGGTATCCATTCAGCGTCACTCTTTTCGTATTGATTTCCATGTTCTACCTATTTGCGGGGCTGATCTGATCCTGGGAGTCCAATGGTTGAAAACGTTAGGACCAGTCTTAACGGATTATACAAACCTAACAATGAAGTTCATGGCCGCCGGTCATCTGATAGAATTGCAGGGTGCACATGAACAAGCCTTGGAGTCTATATCATCGTCTCAGCTACGTCGTTTGATACACACCGAGGGAACTAGTATGATGTTCCATATTCAGCTGGAGGCGAACTCACGTTCCCAACAAGATACCACCCCAATACCGAAGGAGATTGAGCACCTGTTGGAACAATATTCGTCATTATTCACACCATTGGTGGGCCTTCCACCGCCAAGGACCACTGATCATGCCATTAACCTCATCCCCGAAGCAGTTCCGGTGAACGTGAAGCCGTATAGGTATCCCCATTTTCAAAAGCGGGAGATCGAAGATCAGGTCAGTTCTATGATGAGTAAAGGCTTCATACGCACCAGTGCAAGTCCCTTTTCGTCTCCAGTATTACTCGTGAAGAAGAAGGACGGGTCGTGGAGATTTTGTGTGGATTATAAGGCCCTTAACGCCATAACCATACGAGATAGGTTTCCCATTCCAACCATAGATGAGTTGTTGGATGAGCTTGGCGGCTCGCAGTGGTTCACGAAGTTGGATTTGATGCAGGGTTATCACCAGATCTTGATGAAGGACGAGGATATTCACAAGACTGCATTTCGAACTCATCAGGGACACTTCGAGTTTAGGGTAATGCCCTTCGGGCTCTGCAACGCACCTTCTACGTTCCAAGCAACCATGAATCAGCTTTTTCAACCCTTCCTGCGTAAGTTCATCATCGTCTTCTTCGATGATGTGCTTGTTTTCAGCAAAACGATGAAGGACCACGTGGTCCACCTGCAGAATGCTTTCCAACTCTTACTCTCTGGTAAATTTTCCTTGAAGCTTACCAAATGCACCTTTGCTCAGAATCAACTCGAGTACTTGGGGCATGTGGTCTCAGGCAAGGGTGTAGAACCAGTACCGGAGAAGTTACAGGCAATACGGGAGTGGCCACGACCTCGCACGGCTAAAGCCTTACGTAGTTTTTTGGGATTAGTGGGATTTTATCGACGATTTATTCGAGGCTACGCGAAAATTGCAGCTCCCCTTTCACGATTAATAGGCAATGGGCCTTTCCAGTGGACGGAGACGGCGACTGAGGCATTCGAGACACTGAAGAAAGCAGTCTCCTCAGCTCCAGTTCTTTCCTTACCTAATTTTGATATTCCGTTCGTGATAGAGACGGATGCATCGGGTACCGGCGTCAGCGCGGTTCTCTCTCAGACCGGCCATCCCATAGCCTTCTTCAGTAAGGAGTTCTGCCCCAAACTCCGAGCTTCATCGACGTATATTCGCGAGCTTGCAGCCATCACGATGGCTGTTAAGAAATGGCGTCACTACTTACTGGGTCACCCCTTTGTGATCCTCACTGATCATCAAAGTTTGCGAGACCTAATGACTCAGGCGGTGCAGACGTCGGAGCAACACCGGTACTTGGTTCGTTTACTCGGATTCGAATACACTATAAAATATCGCCCAGGACGCGAGAATGGAGTTGCGGATGCTCTATCCAGGGTTGCCGAAGAAGATGACAAGGCTTCCTTTTACCTACTATCAGTACCACAATTCTCCTTTATTAATGACCTCAAGCACGAGTTAACCACGAACCCCGAGTTCCTCGCGTTACAACAGAAAATTCAACAGGGTACAGAGGCAGCTGCGGAGTATCGAATCGAGAACGGACTCATTCTTCACAAACGCCGCATTTGGCTTCCAACGGGATCCTCCATCATCCCATTATTACTAGAGGAATTTCATAGCACTCCGACAGGAGGCCACTATGGCGTCCAGAAAATGTTCCAGTGGTTACAGGAGAATTTTACATGGAATTCCATGCGCAATGATGTTAGTACCTTCGTGGCAGCTTGCGTCACCTGTCAGATGACCAAATATGATACCCGCAAGCCGGCCGAATTATTGTGCCCTCTTCCGGTACCATATTGGCCATGGGAAGACTTGAGCATGGACTTCATTGTCGGCTTACCACCGTCTCGAGGGTACACATGCATTTTTTTCGTGGTGGATCGGTTTTCAAAGGCCCTTTACTTAGGCATGTTACCCACGAAGCATACGGCAAAGAAGGTGGCGGAATTGTTCATGACCATGGTGACTAGACTTCATGGATTACCCCGTAGCATCATATCGGATCGAGACCCTTTGTTTGTAAGCAAGTTCTGGAGGCAGTTGTTTACACTTAGTGGCACCAAGTTGCGTCTCAGTTCCTCGTACCATCCGCAAACGGATGGCCAGACAGAGGTTGCGAATCGAATCATAGAGCAATACTTAAGGGCCTTTGTTCATCAGAAGCCAACATCGTGGGGACAGTTCTTGCTGTGGGCTGAGTGGTCGTACAATACTTCCTGCCACTCAGCCACGGGGGTAACGCCATTTGAGGTGGTCTTCGGCCGGAAACCTCCAGCGATCCCGGAGTATGTGGGGGGAACGTCATTAGTGGATACGGTAGATGCAGTCCTCAGTCAACGTGACGAGGTTTTAACACTACTTCGTCAGAAGTTGCTTAGTGCACAGAAGAAGATGAAGCTCACGGCAGACGCAGGACGACGAGAGCTAGAATTCAATGTCGGGGATTGGGTGTTGGTTAAGCTGCGACCCCATCGTCAAATCTCGGCTTCAGAGACAGCGCATACGAAGTTGGCAAAACGGTACTACGGACCCTTTGAGGTGATGGAGAGGATGGGTAAGGTAGCATATCGTCTGAAACTTCCCAGCCAAAGCCACATTCATCCTGTGTTCCATGTTTCCTTACTCAAAGCTTTCGTGGGAGACCCTACAACGATAAGCGTGGATCCTTTACCAGCGGTACCCAGCGCGGCACCAATAGCACCGCCGGTGATCATTTTGGACTCTAAGATTGTTCCATCGGTCGACGGTCCACGTCGTCAGGTACTCGTACATGGGGCGGACTCTTCGTCGGACGACGCGACATGGGAGGATTGGCAGCAACTGAAGAAACGCCATAACCTTGAGGACAAGGTTTTGCTGGAAGAAGAGGGGGATGATACGTGCATGCACGATGAAGCCATGCAACGACGTCGTTCGGGACGTGTGAAGCAACGGTCTAAGCTTTGGGATGATTTCCAGTTGGGTTAATGGGCCTTATGAGGGAACTAACCTTGTAAATAGTGGGTGAGGAGGGTAGAGTTAGTTGTGATCAGTTACCACTAGCTCCCACTAGCTCGTACGGTTAGGAGTGATTCTTACATCCATATAAATAAGCTGTAACGAACTCAAAAGGGAATAACAGAAATATTATCTCGAAGCTTCTTCTTTCTCTCACCTTCTCTCCTTTCTCTTCCAATTGCCGTTATCTCCTTCGCGAGTTCTCAGCTTGCGCAGGTCTGTGGCCGTGGAGGTTGCCTAGCCCTCGAAAGCTAGGTATCACTTCCCCACATACGTGGCGCTTGGGAATGGACTCAACTTTTCTGGCGTTTGATCGCTTTACCACAGTAGCGCTTTGTCGAATTCTCCTTTGCCTTTGGTTTATGCAGGGAATGTGAGTAATAGTGCCATGAATGGGGACTTGTGTATGATAGGAATAAAGTTGTTGGGAAGATCGTGTTGTGTGACGGGGATTTGACCGCTAGGGTTCAGAAAGGCTCTATGGTGAAATCCGTTGGAGCATTGGGGATGGTGCTGTCTAACATTGCCACTAACGGCGAGGAGCTAGTGGCGGATGCTCATTTATTACAAGCCACCGCAGTTGGGTAGAAAGTTGGTGATGCTATTAAGAAGTATTTGGTTTCCTATGTAAAACCAACGACGAAGATTATGTTTGTGGGAACAAAGGTGGGGATTCATACTAAAGAATTCTTTTTTATAAAGAATTCATAGAAAAAATGTGAGAAAATTAAGCTAGTCACAAGTCTAAATCTATAAGAACGGTACCAAGTTTGTGCATACACACGTGTATCTATCAACTATTATAATTTATAGTATATTGTAATAATTTGTTTTTTAAAAGGTAAAAGCAACATATTATAAATAAAAAATGCCAAGGCAACAAGCTGTAACCCACGGAAATAAGTTCAGTACACAAAAACTGTCAAATAAAAACTACTGGTAGAAGGACCCCGCAACAATTAAGATCATAAACTTGTGCTTGCAGTCAAAGCACCAAATCACCATGACCAATATATAACAACACGAAACAAGTCCCTCTATCAAGCCTACATCACAAGTTACTTTAAAGGTTTCATCTCTGTCTATTGCTATTAGTAGTCATACAATCAATAGGGTTGCTAACCGAAGATGATAAAGAATAGTGGAAACTTTTGCTTCTGAATCTCATCCATTTCCATAATAAAATATGGGCTTCATCCACAGTAAGCTCTGCTGGTATTGAAATCCCCTTACTAACTAGTTCTTTCCCCACCATATATAGCCCATAAAACCGCCATGCATATAGCCTCCACTGGCCGTCTGCACTCCCAATTTGTCTGCAATTCATTGTAACTGCAATAAGTGTGTTGTAAAGTCAATATGACACTACTACAAATAAGACCTTCAATGATAGTTTTGTAGGGTCTTCCATCCTAGAATATATTGTGATTTTTAAAAAACAACTTTTTTATGTGTAATTTTATGATGATTTTTTTTTGAAAAACCATCAAAAGAAAATTGTCATAGAAAGATAAACATTAATGACGGTTTTCTAAAAACTATCTTAGAAAGTCAGTCTTCAAAAACCTGTTATAGAAGATGAACTTTTTATGAAGATTTTCTAGAAAATCATCATTAATGTTGAACTTTCTATGACAGTTTTTTGAAAATCGTTATAAAATTTATTTTTTTAATGTTTTTTTTTTGTTCTAAAGAGCACCCAACATGTAATTTAATAAAGAACAAATACATGTAGTCTAGTCCAAAAAAATATAGGAAATTTACTCAGACAGTTCATAACAAATTGTAAATCAATTAATTAATTAATATCAATAAATATGATATAAATTATGTACAATATGCATTGTTCAAATACATGCATTGTTTTTACATTTTAAAAAGTATGTTGCCTTGCATATTGTTATAATCTTCTCCCATTCCAATGGTTTTCCATCACTAAACCACTGCAACATATAATGAGTTAATCACATTAAATAATGAAAAATGTAATAATTAAAAACGTCAAAGTAAAATAGTATATTATCAAACACAAGCTAATGACATTTTATAATTAAAAGTCTAATAATTGAAACTTATTAAAGTAAACTAGTATATCGTGTTCCATTCATTCTTCAAACCCCCCGTGACTATGGTCTACATCCAGTGCATGACATAATAGTCATACTCATAACCTCCGATTTGAATGACTCTAAATTTAATATGAAATATAGTTAAATCTTATATTTACAAAGTTACAAAATGTCATCAATCAGATCAAAGCATTGGTTAAATGACATACCTTTGCTTCAATCCAGTGATGAGGTGTAAGTAAAGGTCTACTCTGGGAGGGGTTACCATGGAATCTCTTTGATTCCTTTATAGCACTGGTTAAAAAAATATGCATTTATATTGTAAGATAAAAAGATTCATGTGTATCCATACTGAGAATTAATAATGTAAAAGTGTTAGAAATTCAAACTTGTTAATTGTGACTCTAATGTGAACATCAGGCTTTTTACGAAAGGAACAAAAGCATACAATAACATCGTTCTTAGGACATATAAGAAGGAGCTGCCAACAGCCCCTGCATTAGAGAATAATAAGTAGTAATAATGCAAATATTATTTAACAATTTAGTTAACTTTTACTAACTGATTCAAGTAAACTCTTAGGTATATCTATCTTTGTGATTCCTTTGGTCATGTTTCAAGGTAAAGTTGACATTCATCATGTCTATCCTTTGTATTATGTATGGACCAAGGCTTAAGGAATCCATACACAGAACCATGGACCAAGTTTATTGACAATTCATTCAAAAACCTATTTTTGTTTAAACAAACTAAAATCATTAATCATATTATCAATAATTGGATAATGAATTAACCTTCAAATAAAATACACTTACATTGTTCATAACTATAATATAAAGATGCTCAAACATTGTTGGCCTGAGATTATTTCATTTACATTAGTTAACATTGTGAACAAGGGAAAATCATCATTGTGGACCCCAAATGTATCGTATCGCACAACACTTGAAGAGGCTTCATTTAAAGGTCAAGCAAATTATTGATCAAATAAGCTAAGGGATCACTAATGGGATTCAACCTATGAATAAATTCAACCTATTTCTTTAGACATCTCTGTGAATCTTATTCAGTTAATAAATAACACAAGTTAATGTTAATAAATATTTTTTTTGTCAATATAAGAATTTCTTAATACAAATAAACATAGCTTAAGCAAATACCTCATGTGAAGTAGGCTTCACAAGATGTCTCGGCCATGCAATGAAGCTATTAAGGGCTTGCCCCACACACTAAACCTCTGAAGTGGGAAAAGGGACTTGAGCATCAGCATCTCAAACTTCTTCAATAGCCTTGGTCACTTCATCGGTCAAATGCATGTGGTGTACAATTGACGCCCTCTCATATACTTTTCCTAATGCCACCAGGTGGATAGAATGGTCATCATTAACATATAACCCCATTGCAAGGATGATATCTAAGTGAGGCTCCTCTCTGAGGGATTCATAGTAGTCTTAACACAACTCCTCTTTGTGCTCGCATGGGCACCATAAACGATTATATCTTCCTTAGCTGGAGGTGGCTACTGGGATACCTTTTGGCTCAAGTTGTTCATCAGGACCTCCTTCAACTCTTTTTTGATTCTCTATACTTTGTTTGTTCTCCTATTCTATTTTTGTCTTCCACTCTTCTTTGAAGTTCTATATCATCTCAATTAGCTATTTTAGGGAAATGGATGTAGAAATGTTGGAGCCACGTGAAGCATGTCCTAAGTATTAGCTAATGGTGACACCAAGTCCCACAGCACAAACACGACCTGAGTGCTCAGGTTGCCCAATGGCAGTAGCTAGTATATCCTGGCAACCATGGGGTACAAAGCTTCCTTGTGTCATTTGATCTTGTAAGGAGTCGTGTAACAAACAAAAAGAGAAATTAGTCAAAGAATATATGTTATTATATAAAGTTGCATGTAAAACTGAAAATAAACTTGCAATCCTATCAGATATTTGTTGTGCCTCCACAGATGTCATATTCCCAAAGTGTTTGGTGCGGGTCATCTTCCACTTGACATGTCTTTCAATGGGAGATAGAGGGTCAACAATTGTTGAACCCCCAGATTCGATTGATTCCTCCTGTTTTTTCTTCCTTTTATCCTCCATCATGTTTTTCTCAAGCAATAAATAACCCGAACAAGACAATAAGTGTGGACAATCATTATGCTTTCGGTTTGTTTAAGCCTTCTTTCTAATTCCCTGTAAGTAAATTAGACAATTTTTTTTGGAAAATACTTAAATTTATCTCTTCAATTTGTATTACAAAAATCAATTTGTAACAAATTCCTCCTAAGTCTTTAGATCCAGATCATACTTATTACAAGAAGTCTAATCATCTTGCCCTTCATTGTTTGCATATACATACTTAGTGGTTAAGGAAGACTTAAATTGCCTTCATAGTGTTGCCACTATTGAAATAACCTTCTTCTTGGCATTGGACACTTCAGGAATATCAAATGTTCCCTGCATCACAAAATAATCATTTAAGAGTTAGTGAATGACAACAACCTTCTCAACTTAAAAGCAACCAATTACTAAAACTAATATGTTTAATGGACATACCACAATGTCATCCCAAATCAGATTCTTCAAAGCTTCAAGTACAACTTTCCAATTGGGATACAAACTATCAATCTTATCTCAAGCTACCATCCCTAAATAGCTAATAGGCCATTTACCAAGTTTCAATTTAAGGAACAAAAAAGATTTCTACAGTACCTATTGGCTAGGACTTATGTCTCACAGAAAATACTTTCCCTAGCCAGCAAAAAAGCCCAACAACCAAAATGAACCTCCTTCCCTTCTTTCATGCACACACAAACTATATAACCCTCTTGCTTATGTCACCCATCCCCTTTAAATGCTAATGACCTACCATCTCTTCCCATTAACTTAGAACCCTTCATATTCTTTTTAGTCTACACTTTTGTGAGTTTTTTCCATTGTTGGCCCAACATATTAAATCATTTCCTATATCAAAGTCCAAACTAGGGACTCTATCAAGGCTGCTAATATAGAATTTATAATTGACTGACAATTGCAAAAGTGTTTTGGATGCAAATTTATAGCCAAATACGAAAATTCACAATAAGCACACCCTTAGTGACTTCAATGAAACATAAAAAATGCGTAATAATAAAAATAGAATGGTCCATTTAATAGGTGTACTCCACATCCAACACCGTTGCCATTGAAATCTAGAACAATAGTAAATACTAATAGTCACCAAGTTATAATCATCACTAGGTAATTAAATGTTTGTTAGAAAATAAAGATGAAAAGTTTACCTTTAGATGAAGGATTGGTTTTCTATAATATTTAATGGTATTGTTAAATGCATTTGAGATCCAACAAAATAAAGCATCATATAGTGTTAACTGGAAAGAACAAAAGCCTAGGTATCTAAGGATTTCTCAAGTAAGTGTCTTCGAAAGGCTTTTAACCAAAAGGAAACCTCCACTTCTATTTATCGAGGGAACAAATCTCAACAAATTGAACTAACACAGGAAATGTATAGACTTGCAAAATTTTCAGATTTGAATATCAGCCAATATAAATTTCATGAGAATTGATAGACATAATTGATAATTAACATCACTAACTATATTAATACAAACAACATGTTTGTTGACATTGAACAAAAAATGTTATTTTCAATATCATGTAGCATACTAATCATAAGGCATCCCACATTATTTAGTTCAAAAGGGGAAAAACGCCAAGCAATGGTAAAAACCTTTTAAGTGTGTCCTCTCTTAACACAGTCTACAACCTTATTCCAAGAAGATGGATTTTGTTCATATGAAGCACAACCTGAAGCAGAGTAACCAAAAAAAGTTAAGAAGGGAAAAATTAAAAAGTATACTAAAAAATAAGAATCATGTGAGCAAGAAGCCAAAAGAATGATACTGAAGAATTTAGGAGTGTAATACAAACCATACAACAATATCACTTCTTAATGAGTAACAAAACTGTTGGTACAACCTCATCTACCAAGTCGCATTATGGGCAAAGAAAAAGCATAATGGGATCAACCATACTTTCTTCTCATTTTGTGCCTCAAGTGAATTAATTCTTTCCTAGAAATTATCAACCACTCATTCAATCTTTTGGTTCCTCCATATGAATTTAATGAAACCAATTCCCTGTCTTGTATGCCCCTCAAAATTTTTTCACTTTAAACTTGATAATTTTCGGCAACAAAAAGAATCAATAAGAACTATGTATATAGAGGTAGTCGGCCAAACATCTTTTTGTTTCATTTTTTCATAAAGTTTAAAAGAAGCTTCAATATCACTGTTAGTATAAAGGCTAGATATAAGAACATTGTATGCAACAACACCAAGCTTCACATGACAATCTTCCATTATGCTCTTCAATTCTAAAGCTTTTGTGACATAAGCTTCTTTGTAATAAACGTGCATTAAAGTAGTGAAAGTATCAACAATTGGAATAATTTGCATCTCAAGCATCAAATCAAGAACCCAAATAGCATTGTCAATCTTCTTTGAATTTGCAAGCCCTCTAACAATAAGACTCACAACAACATTGTGGGAGTTGATGCCAAGTGTTTTCATTTCATCTTGAAATTTCAATGCTCCTTTTATGTTTCTAACTCTACACATGCCATTGATTAAAGTGATATATTGTTTATTTGTAGGAACATAACCACTTTTCGACAAGACTTGCAAAACACAATGGGCTTTATCAAAATCACTAGTTCTAATGAGTCCATCAAAAATGGCATTCTATGTATCAACACTAGGAATAGCCATAAGAGTGTGCTCAATTCAACAAATTCCAATGTTATCCATCTCAAAGGACTTTTTCATCTCATTCGTTTCACGAAACTTGGTAATAAGCATGTTAAATGTAAAACAATATGTTACATGACCTTCCTGATGCAATCCTCCCTAGGAAGGGACCAGTCACTAGAGCCATGAGCAGGAGGCTCCAAGAGGATTGGGCTAGAGCTGCTGAAGAAGGCCTCAGGGCTCTCATGAACCTCAGGGTAGATTTCTGAGCCCATGAGCCAAGATTGGGTCCAATTATCTTTGTAAATATTACACTAGGATGTCATTATATTTGATCCGTGTATTTAGGGCTCCATAATGTAGGTAGGGTACCCGAGAAATATAGGATTTTTCAGCCCTTGTATTTTAGGGCACCTAGACTAGTTTATGTATTAGGGGTAGTTTTGTAATTTCACATGCACTAAGTGAATATTTGATGTGTGTTTTGGGAAATAAAATTTAATTGAATTGGTAGAAGCCCAATCCAATTAAATTTTAGAGGGGGAGGTGAGCATTTGCTTACAACACCCTATTGCCACATCATATAGTCACACTTTGTGCATGTCCTTCATGCTTTACATGCCTCATGCCTTCATGCTTTACATGCCTCATAATTAGTGAAATTTTGGCTCCAAAGTTTGGCTCCACAAATTCAATTTCAAATTCAAGTGAAATTTGAATTGAAATTCAAATTTCCCTCCAATTTTGTGTGACACTTAGGTTATAAATAGAGGTCATGTGTGTGCATTTTTTTGAACTTTGATCATTTGAATATTAAACTTCAGATTTTAGAGCTCTTTTAGAGCACAAAATTTTGTGCTCTTCTCTTCCTCTCCCTTCATTCATCTCCTTCTTCCTCCAAGCTCTTATCCATGGCCTCCTATGGTGGTGAGCTTCTTCTCGTTGAAGTGGGGTCTCCTCTCTCTCTTCCTTCTCTATTTCTCTGCCATTCATCTTCCAAGAAGCAAAGGAATCCATTGATGAAGAAGATCCTAGGCCTACAAGCTCCAATGGAGCTTACATCATGTGGGTATCAAGAGCATCTTCATCTAGGTGATGTTCTTTTGCTTCCTCTATCTTTTTGTTCAGTGAATTCTCTTTAATTCCTTGTTCTTCATCTTATTCTCCATGTATATCCTCCATTGTCTTGTGGTTTGGTGCTGTTTAGAGTAGATTCAAAAAAAAATAAACCGATTAAATCTTAGATCTACACTTGTTCTTGCATTTCTATGGTTCAAATTTTGTAGATCTACTCTTGAATCATGTTTTTGTGTTGATTTTAGGTTCTATCATTTTTCATTCATAATATTCTGGTGCTGAACCTAAGATCTAAATTTTCTTCCAAAATATTGATTAGAAAAAAAAAACACAAAAATCTAACTGTAAATCACTTAATCCATATTGTCTTAGAGTCAAGTTTAGTCATAGTAATTATCACATTATGTTCTAAGTTTGTGTTGAATTTTTATTTTGGTGATTGAATTCTAGATACATTTTTTTATGTATTCTTGTCATTATTAGCCTATGTTTTGAATTTTGAGTCTAATTCATGCACGTTATTTAGTTCATAACATGTTCTAAATCAATTCCTAGAAGTAGTCTTGTTGTTGAACTCTTTTTTTTTCTAAGTTTCCTACATGATGCCTATGATGAAGTTGAGTTGTGGTGCTGAGTTGTGGCTGGATTTGTTAATCAAATAAGTCTTAAGCTCTCTTGAATTGTGTTATTCAAGATAATTGAGCATAAGCAAACACAAATTGTAACTATCCAAGCCTTAAGCAACATAAACACCACTCTTGATTTCTAGGTTGAAATCGCTGGTGTTGGCAGCTTGAACATACGAACTTGTATAAATTACAGGGAATTGGTCACTACATGTTTTGAGCTGAAATTTTTACTGAATTTTCAAGACATTTGGAAACAAATTATAAAAAATGAACCAAGCGATTTGGATTAAAGGAAAAAATAAGAAAAATCACACAAGTTGGCAGAAAAATCAGTGTCCAGGAAAAAAAATTGAAAGCGAAGTGTGCTTGTTGTTTTGGCTCAAAATTTGTTCTATAATTGGTGCCTATTTTATACCAATCCTAATTCTGAAACTTCAATTGAAAATTATTGTGAAAACAAGTGCCAAAACTAGAGGTTTCTTGAGTCTTTTTTTTTTTAGTTTTTCTACTCTACTCTAGAGCCTTTCTAGGTTTCTCTTTGAGTCATAGCTTGCTTTTGTGTGCTTTTCATTGCTTTAATTGTTGAATAATCCTTGAAAAATTGTCTTGTTAAAACTCTATTGGTTTAGCTTTCATTTCATTTTTTTTGGTCTTTGTTTATTACTTGTCTCTTTGTTTCCTTGCTTGTGAGTTGCCATATAGGGAATTGGAAAGGAGGATTTGTGCCATACCTTGAAGAATTTGAGTCAAGAAGCAAGGGGCCAATCACCTTAAGAGCTATTGGAATAAGAAGCACTCCAAATTGAGTGAAACACCAAAGAGAGAATAGCCACCACAATTAAGGACTTTTTTTGTAATTTTGTAATTGACAATTTGCTTTGCTTTCAAATTTTGTAACAAAAAGGCCTTTCATTGGAAGTAAGTTGGGAGCCTCCAATAGGTCACCCTACTTCCATTTGTGTGTAATAATTTTAGGCAATTTTCCCTTAGGATAGTGAGTGTTTTGTTGGGAACCTTAAATGAGGTCATCCAAACACTCTTAGGATCTGCCTAGTTTGCATTTCTTGCTTACTTTCATAGCTTATTTCCTTTACTCTTCATTGTCAAACCGCCTAGGTAGCTTGCCTTTTACCAATTAGTTTTTACCTTATCTTTCACACCTCTTTTAGTGTTTATTTTGGCTAGTTTCAACCATAGTTTCTTTTACCTTTTGTTTTCAAACCCCCAACAAGAAAGAACCATAACTTAGGAACCAACATGAGTCTTCATTCTTCATCTAGTGTTAATGGTGAGGGTTCTACTCCTAAGGACCCCTTGTATAAGATATTAGATGAGTTGAGATCCCTTAAGTTGTGGAAAGAAAAACAAGAGAGAAAAGAAAAAGGTAAAAAAAGAGTGGAAGAAATAAGTCAAGATGAAAGAGCAAAAATAAGAGAGGAAGAAAGAAGAAAAATAATGAAAGAAATGAAAAGAGAAAAACATGCCTCCTATAGTAGTCATGACTCTTGCAAAAGTTTAAGTGAAGAACTTAGCGACTATTATAGAGGGCGCCATAGTTCACATACTAAACATCACTCCCAAAGAAGAGAAAAGGATAGAAGGCCTCAAGAGGATAACATTAGCCTCCCATATTTCCATGGAAATGATAATGTTGAGGCCTACTTAGATTGGGAAATGAAGGTTGAACAACTCTTTGCTTGCCATCATATTAGCGAAGAGGGAAAAGTTCCATTGGCTACCCTTAGCTTTTAAGGGTATGCCTTCTATTGGTGGACTTCCCTTGTTAGGGAACGAAGGATTCATAGGGATCCTCCAGTAGAGTATTGGAATGATCTTAAGAATGCCCTTAGGAAGAGGCACATTCCCTCCTACTATGAAAGGGAACTTATGGACAAGCTCCAAAGGCTTAGACAAAGGAGTATGAGTGTTGAAGAATATAGACAACAAATGGAACTACTCCTTTTAAGAGCTGGACTTAGGGAGGAGGATAGAACAAGCATAGCTAGGTTCCTTAGTGGGCTTAATATGGAAGTGAGGAACAAAGTTGAACTCCTTCCATATAGGGACCTAGATGAGCTAGTCCAACTTTGTATAAGAGTGGAGCAACAACTTAAAAGAAAGCTTTCTTCAAAATCTTATGGCTCTCACTCTTATCCAAGGAAGGACCAAGCCCATGGAATTTTAGGGGCTGCACCTTCAAAACCCAAGGAAGATAAGGGTAAGACCATAGAGAAATACACCCCTAAGACTAGTTCCCAAGAAAGGACTAGCAACATTAAATGCTTCAAATGTCTTAGGAGAGGTCACATTGCCTCTCAATGCCCCACAAAGAAAAGCATGATCATGAGGGGTCAAGACATTTATAGTAGTCAAGAGGAAACTAGTTCCGTCCCTTCCTCTAGTAGAAGTGAAGATGAAGTAAGGGGTGAAGAGTCTAGTGAGGAAGTCTACCCCCATGAAGAAGGTGACCTCTTAATGGTTAGAAGGCTCCTTGGAGGTCAATCTTGTGATATATCTCAATCCCAAAGAGAGAACATCTTTCATACAAGAAGCAAAATTTTAGATAAAACTTGTTCTCTCATTGTGGATAGTGGATCTTGTTGCAATTGTTGTAGCACAAGATTAGTTTCCAAGTTGAACCTCACTATCATTCCCCATGCAAAACCTTATAAACTTCAATGGCTCAATGAGCAAGGGGAAATGATAGTTAACCAACAAGTGAAGGTACCTTTCTCCATTGGAACATATAAGGATGAAGTTAATTGTGATATAGTTCCCATGGAGGTAGGACATATTCTTTTAGGAAGGCTATGGCAATTTGATAGGAAGATCATTTACAATGGCCTAACTAATGAGATTACCCTCACCCATCTTGGCACTAAATTTGTGTTGCATCCTCAAACACCTTCACAGGTGGCCAAAGATCAACTAACTATGAAAGATAAGAGGGATGAGGAAGAAAAACTAGAAAAATAAAAGAAAAAGAAGGATAGTAAGGCCTTGTCTTCAAAGGCCAAGGGGAAGGAAAAAGAGGAAAAGGATTCCTCCAAGAAGATTGTTAAGAAGGAAAATCATTTTGCAACAAAAGGTGATATTAAAAGAGCACTCCTTCTTAAACAATCTTTCTACCTTCTCTTATCAAGGGAAACATCCCTTAGCACTGTCACAATTCCTACATTTGAGACCTTACCCCCAAAGGTCCAAGAACTCTTAAATGAATTTGATCTTAAAAGTGGGTATCACCAAATCAGGATGAAAAAGGGTGATGAGTGGAAAACCGTTTTCATGACCAAGTTTGGTTTGTATGAATGGCTAGTGATGCCTTTCGGGCTCACTAATGCACCAAGCACCTTTATGAGGCTTATGCATCATGTCTTAAGGGATTTCATAGGTAGATTTGTCGTTGTTTATTTTGATGATATTTTAGTGTACAGTAGGAGCCTACATGATCACTTAGGACATCTCAGGCAAGTTCTTTCAGTCCTTAGGAAAAACACCCTCTATGGAAATATAGAGAAGTGTACTTTTTGTGTAGATAATATAGTTTTCTTCGGGTTTGTTGTTGGTAGAAATGGGGTCCAAGTGGACCCTAAGAAAATCAAGGCCATCCAAGAATGGCCCATCCCGAAAAATGTGGGAGATATTAGGAGCTTCCATGGGTTAGCAAGCTTCTATAGAAGGTTCGTTCCTAATTTCTCTACAATTGCATCACCTCTCAATAAGCTAGTGAAGAAGAATGTGGCATTTACCTGGGGTGAAAAACAAGAGCAAGCCTTTGCTTTGCTCAAAGAAAAGCTTACTAAGGCACCTGTTCTAGCTCTTCCTAACTTTTCTAAAACTTTTGAGCTAGAATGTGATGCCTCTGAAGTGGGAGTTGGAGCTGTATTGTTACAAGGTGGGCACCCTATTGCTTATTTTAGTGAAAAAATTCATAGTGCCACCCTCAACTACCCCACCTATGATAAAGAGCTTTATGCCTTAATAAGAGCCCTCCAAACTTGGGAACATTACCTTGTTTCCAAGGAATTTGTCATTCATAGTGATCATCAATCACTTAAGTACATTAGAGGGCAAAGCAAGTTAAACAAGAGGCATGCAGAATGGGTAGAGTACCTAGAGCAATTTCCATATATTATCAAAAACAAAAAGGGAACAACAAATGTGGTAGTTGATGGCCTCTCTAGGAGACACACATTGTTTTGCTCCCTAGGAGCCCAAATTTTAGGATTTGATAATATTCGGGACTTGTATGCTTTAGATGAACATTTCTCTCCCATTTATGAGAGTTGTGGGAAAAAAGACCAAGATGGATTCTATTTGGCTGAGGGGTATTTGTTCAAAGAGGGAAAACTTTGCATACCCCAAGGATCCATTAGGAAATTACTTGTGAAAGAGAGCCACGAGGGTGGGCTCATGGGCCACTTTGGGATAGACAAGACCCTTGTCTTTCTCAAAGAAAATTTTTATTGGCCCCATATGAAGAAAGATGTCCATAAGCATTGCACTAGGTGTGTGGCTTATTTACAAGCCAAGTCTAGGGTGATGCCTCATGGGCTATACGCACCCTTACCCATCCCATCTGCACCCTAGGTAGACATTAGTATGGACTTTGTCCTTGGGCATCCTAGGACCCAAAAAGGTGTAGACTCTATCTTTGTGGTGGTCGATAAGTTTCAGCCCTTGTATTTTAGGGCACCTAGACTAGTTTTTGTATTAGGGGTAGTTTTATAATTTCACATGCACTAAGTGAATATTTGATGTGTGTGTTGGGAAATAAAATTTAATTGAATTGGTAGAAGCCCAATCCAATAAAATTTTAGAGGGGGAGGTGAGCATTTGCTTATTACACCCCATTGCCACATCATATAGTCACACTTTGTGCATGTCTTTCATGCTTTACATGCCTCATGACACCTAAGCACACTTAGTCTAGAATCTTGGAATCGATCTTGGATTAGTGGGCTGAACCGTAACTAAAATTCACTAATCATAATTAGTGAAATTTTGGCTCCACAAATTCAATTTCAAATTCAAGTGAAATTTGAATTGTAATTCAAATTTCCCTCTAATTTTGTGTGACACTTAGGCAATAAATAGAGGTCATGTGTGTGCATTTTTTTGAACTTTGATCATTTGAATATTAAACTTCAGATTTCAGAGCTCTTTTAGAGCACAAAATTTTGTGCTCTTCTCTTCCTCTCCCTTCATTCATCTCCTTCTTCCTCCAAGCTCTTATCCATGGCCTCCTATGGTGGTGAGCTTCTTCTCGTTGAAGTGGGGTCTCCTCTCTCTCTTCCTTCTCCATTCTGCTGCCATTCATCTTCCAAGAAGCAAAGGAATTCATTGATGAAGAAGATCCTAGGCACCCGTCATGATTATGGTTTTCTTTGTGAGGCATTGAGTGTTGCATCGAGTGGCCTCAGAATAATTAAGAAGGGGGGGGGGGGGGGTTGAATTAATTATTCCTAAACCTTTACCAATTAAAAAAATTACTCTTTTAAGGCTTTTACTAAATTATTAAGAGAATGAGGAGTAGAAGAGAATCTTAATAGAAAGTAAAAGCGGAAATTAAATGCACAGCAGAAAGTAAAAGAGTAAGGAAGAAGGAAACAAGCACACAAGAGTTTTTATACTGGTTCGGCAACAACCCGTACCTACATCTAGTTCCCAAGCGACCTGCGGTCCTTGAGATTTCTTTCAACCTTGTAAAAATCCTTTTACAAGCAAAGATCCACAAGGGATGTACCCTCCCTTGTTCTCTTTGAAACCCTAGTGGATGTACCCTCCACTAGAACTGATCCACAAGAGATGTACCCTCTCTTGTTCTCAGTCAAACCCAAGTAGATGTACCCTCTACTTGTACCAAAAAGGATGTACCCTCCAATGTGTTGAGACAAAGATCTCAGGCGGTTAAACCTTTGATACTTTGTGAATGGGGATACAAAATAATTCTCAGGCTGTTAGTCCTTTGAACACTTTTGTATTAGGGAATGGGAAGAATCAAAAGAATTCTCAGACTGTGTCATTTTGAATTCTTTGACAAGGGAGAAGGGAGACACAAAATAATTTAGGCGGTTAGTCCTTTTTTCTTTTGGAAAAGGGAGAAGAGAGGCACAAAAAAAATTCAGGCGGTTAGTCCTTGGCGAATTCTTTTTGGCAAAGGGAGAAGATAGTAAAAAGATGAATAACACTAGTTTTCAAGGTTTGGAAAACCAGAAAACTTTAGAAAGCTTTTGGTACAAAGAAGAAGAAGAAGTTCAAAGAGATTCAAGGCTTGTAAAAGATTGATTGGAAAAGTAAAAAGTATCTTGAAAAGCAAATCAAAGCCTTGCTTTTATAGACTCCTCATGTCTGGCCAAGAAGACCATTTAGAAGAGTTATAACTTTTAGAAAAACTTAAAACCAATTTGAAAAAGTCAAAAACCTTTTGAAGAGTTACATCTTTTGATTTATTCAGAAACGGTCACTAGTAATCGATTACCAAATAAGTGTAATCGATTACACAAAGCTTTTATGTGAAAGGATGTGACTCTTCATATTTGAATTTGAATTTCAACGTTCAAAGGCACTGGTAATCGATTACCAAAACATTGAAATCGATTACAGCTTTTTGAAATTAATTGGAACATTGTAAATTCAATTTGAAAACTTTTTCAAAACAATTTTGCTACTGGTAATCGATTACAAAAATCTGGTAATCGATTACCAGAGAGTAAAAACTCTTTGGTAAAAGGTTTTGCCAAAACTCATGTGCTATTCAAAGTTTTGAAAAACTTTTTAATACTTATCTTGATTGAGTCTTTTCTTCATTCTTGAATCTTGAGTCTTGAATCTTGATCTTGATTCTTGAGATCTTGAACCTTGATTCTTGATCTAGGCTTTCTTCTTGATTCTTTTCTTGAACTCTTGAATTGTTCTTGATTCACTTGAGTTGTTCTTTGATTGATCTTTGAGCTTTTTGTCATCACCTTTGTCATCATCTTTTGTTATCATCATTGTTATCATCAAAACACCTTTGATTCACCAAGAAGCTTTGCTTCTACATTGAGAGGCAATGCGACCTCTCCCAAGACATTTGAAGCATTTAATGTTGCTAGTCCTTTCTTGGGAACTAGTCTTAGGGGTGTATTTCTCTATGGTCTTACCCTTATCTTCCTTGGGTTTTGAAGGTGCAGCCCCCAAAATTCCATGGGCTTGGTCCTTCCTTGGATAAGAGGGAGAGCCATAAGATTTTGAAGAAGGTTTTTTTTAAGTTGTTGCTCCACTCTTATACAAAGTTGGACTAGCTCATCTAGGTCCCTATATGGAAGGAGTTCAACCTTGTCCCTCACTTCAATATTATGCCCACTAAGGAACCTAGCTATGCTTGTTCTTTCCTCCTCCCTAAGTCCAGCTCTTAAAATGAGTAGTTCCATTTGTTGTCTATATTCTTCAACACTCATACTCCCTTGTCTAAGCCTTTGGAGCTTGTCCATAAGCTCCCTTTCATAGTAGGAGGGAATATGCCTCTTCCTAAGGGCACTCTTAAGATCATTCCAATACTCTACTGGAGGATCCCCATGAATCCTTCGTTCCCTAACAAGGGAAGTCCACCAATAAAGGACATACCCTTGAAAGCTAAGGGTAGCCAATGGAACTTTTCTCCCTTCGTTCCTTTTAAGTTGTTGCTCTACCCTTATTTCCCATTCTAAGTTAGCCTTTACATTATCCTTCCCATGGAAGTATGGGAGGTTAATGTTAGCCTCTTGAGGATTTCTTTCCTTTTCTCTCCTATGGGATTGAGGTCTAAGATGTGACCTATGCGTTCCTTCATAATAGTCACGAAGTTCTTCACTTAAGCTCTTGCAAGAGTTATGACTACTATAGGAGGCATGTTTTTCTTTTCTTAGCGCTTTTAGTATTTTCCTTCTTTCTTCTTCCCTTATTTTCTCTTTTTCATCTTGACTTATTTCTTCCACTCTTTTTTTCCTTTTCTTTTCTCTCTTGTGTTTCTTTCCATAACTTGAGGGAACTCAACTCATCTAAGATTCTAGATAGAGGGTCCTTATGACTAGTACCCTCACCATTAACACTAGTTGAATGATGACTCATGTTGGCTCCTAAGTTGTGGTTCTTTCTTATTGGGGGTTTGAAAACAAAAGGTAAAAGAAACTATGGTTGAAACTAACAAAAATAAACACTAAAAGAGGTGTAGAAGATAAGGTAAAAACTAATTGTTAAAAGGCAAGCTATCTAGGTGGTTTGACAATGGAAGGTAAAGGAAATAAGCTATGAATGTAAGCAAGAAAATGTAAAGTAGGCGAATCCTAAGAGTGTTTGGATGACCACATTTAAGGTTCCCAACAAAACACTCACAATTCTAAGGGAAAATATCCTAAAATTGTTACACACAAATGGAATTTTGGTAACCTATTGCAGGCTCCCAACATACTTCCAATGAAAGGCCTTTTTGTTACAAAACTTGAAAGCAATGAAGGTAAGTAAATTGCAAATTACAAAATTACAAAACAGTCCTCAATTTTGGTGGTTGTTCTCTCTTTGTTGATTCACTTAATTTGGAGTGCTTCTTAGTCCAATAGCTCTTAAGGTGGTTGGCCCCTTGCTTCTTGACTCAAATTCTTCAAGGGATGGCACCAATCCTCCTTTCTAATTCCCTATATGGCAACTCACAAATAAGGAAACAAAGAGACAAGCAATAACCAAAGACCAAAAAAATTAAATGAAAGCTAAACCAATGGAGTTTTAGAAAGACAATTTTTCAAGGATTATTCAACAATTAAAGCAATGAAAAGGACATAGAAGCAAGCTAGGACTCAAAGAGAAACTTAGAATGACTCTAGAGTAGAGTAAAAAAAACTAAAAAAAGACTCAACAAACCTCTAGCTTGGGCACTTGCTTTCACACTAATTTTCAATTGAAATTTCGAAACTAAGATTGGTATAAAATAGGCACCAATTATAGAATAAATTTTGAGTCAAAACAACAAGCACACTTCCTTTCACATTTTTTTTTTGGATACTGATTTTTCTGCCAACTTGTGTGATTTTTCTATTTTTTTCCTTTTATCAAAATCACTTGTTTCTTTTTTATAACTTTTTTCCATATTTCTAGAAAATTTAGTAAAAGTTTCAGCTCAAAATTTGCAGTGACCAATTCTCAGTAAGTTTTACAAGTTCGTATGTCCAAGCTGCCAGCACCAGGGATTTTAGACTTCAAATTTTTTTTAGCATGGAATATTGATTGCCTTGGGCTTACTTTCAACCTTCCTATGCATGTTGAACTCACTAGGCTTGTTTACCACAGTTTTAGGAGTTCAATATTCACTTAGGATCAAAATTTCAGCCAGCAATTCATTCACCAAAACTCATTCACAATGGACACAATCATAAGGAAACCTAAAAGTTCAAGAAAAGGTTCACAATCAAAGACTCTCTAAGAATTTTTCATGAACATGTTTAGGACTAATTAACATGCAAGATTTGACTCAAATCAAATAATAGGATAAAATAATTTGATACACTCATGATGAAATGAGTTAGAAAAAGAAACAAGAAAAATAAAATTCAGCATAACATAAGAAATCTTATGTGACAAGTTTCATGACTAGACATGACTTCTATGACAAAACTACAATAGGTGAACAAGTCACTCTAGATTTTTGAGGTTTTCTTCTACTTTAATGTTTTTGTAAGAATTTATTGGTTTAGGTTTCAGCCACAAAAAATAGCAAGACAAAACTCAAAGGAACCTAAACTCAACACAACTCATGGTTCAAGAACATGAACAAGAAATTTGAACCATAGAAAATCAAATCTAGCTTCTATAGCAAGATTAATCAGTGGAAATTCTAAAGAATCATGTTAACAACATTTAGCACAAGACATATGAGGAGATACATGGAGAAAACTGAGGAAACAACAACGGGGGAGAAGGTAAAACTGAAAATCAATGGGGGTTTAAGGAGCAGCTACTTGAAGCTCTTGTGCTCTGATTACCACTTGATGGAAGCTTGCTTGTGGAGATTCTATGGAGGTTGGATATTTGAGCTTCAATGAGGTCCTTCAATGGTGATTTTCCACCATGGAGATGCAGCGGAAGGCAAAGGAGAAGAAGAGAGGGGAGACACCATCCATTAGGGAATAAGCCATGGAAGAATGAGTTTCACCACCAAGAATGTGCCTAGGATAAAAAGCTTGAAGATGATGCTTTAATGGAGGAAAAGAAAGAAAGAAGGGGGGAGCACGAAATTGAAGGAATAAAAGAGGGAGAGAAGTGGAACTTTGAAGTGTGTCTTATAAGACTTTCATTCATCAAAGTTACAACAAGTGTTACAGATGCTTCTATTTATAGACTAGGTAGCTTCCTTGAAAAGCTTTCTTGAGAAAACTTCCTTAAGAAGCTTTCTTGAGAAAACTTCCTTGAGAAGCTTCTTTGAGAAAACTTCCTTGAGAAGGTAGATCTTAGCTACACACACCCCTCTAATAACTAAGCTCACCACCTTGAGAAGCTTCCTTGAGAAGATTCCTAAAGAAGCTAGAGCTTAGCTACACACACCTCTCTAATAGCTAAGCTCACCTCCTTGAGATGAGAAGCTAAAGCTTAGCTACACACACCTCTCTATAGCTAAGCTCACCTCCTTTAGATGAGAAGCTAGAGCTTAGCTACACACCCCCTATAATAGCTAAGCTCACCCCCATGCCAAAAATACATGAAAATATAAAAAAATCCCTACTACAAAGACTACTCAAAATGTCCTGAAATACAAGGCTAAAACCCTAGACTACTAGAATGGCCAAAATACAAGGCCTAAAAGAAGGAAAAAACCTATTCTAATATTTACAAAGAAGAGCGGACCCAACCTTAGCCAATGGCCTCATAAATGTACCCTGAGGTTTATGAGAACCTTAGGGCCTTCTTTAGCAGCTCTAGCCCAATCCTCTTGGAGTCTTCTATCCAATACCCTTGGGGGGTAGGATTGCATCACTAAATCTCCACCGAAAAGTGACATCCCATACCGAAAACCACCCTATAGGGAGACATCCCCAAAGGTGTTCAGTAAGCGGTCCTATGGGTCCATAGAGCATCCTCAAGTAGGTTGCTCTAATCCTTCCTATTGAGCTGCACTACCTTCTGCAACACTTGCTTGATCTCTATTAAAAACCTCTGCTTGCCCATTAGTTGGGGGATGATAAGCTATAACAACTTTATACACAACCCCATACTTTTGGAGCAAGGATGCCAATGACCTATTACAAAAGTGGCTCCCTTGGTCACTGATAGTGGTTATAGGCACACCAAACGTGCAAAAATGTTAGATCTCACAAAATCCACAACAACTTTGGTATCATTAGTTCTGGTTGCCTTAGCTTCAACCAACCTAGAAACATAATCAACAACAAGCAAGATATATGAAAAACCATGAGAAACAGGAAATAAACCCATAAAATCAATACCCCAAACATAAAAAATCTCACAGAAAATAATAGAATGCTGGGGCATCTTATGCCTACGTGTAATGGTCCCTCCCGCTCTCTGACACTGCTCAAAGGTTGTGAAAAAATGACAAGCATCTCTAAAAATGGTGGGCCAATAGAACCCATAGTCTAAGATCTTCCTAGTGGTCCTCTAAGGACCAAAATGATCACCGATAGGTGTGCCATGACAAAATAGTAGAATAGACTGAATCTCATGATCGGGCACACACCTATGGATCACTTGATCACTACCAAACTTGTGAATCATGCAGGTTTTGATGATGCTAAAAAAAATTTTCTTGATAATGATTGTCATTATAAAAAAGGTGGAGAATGTGAATATATGAATATAGGGTTTTGATGATGCGAAAGTATAATCAAACATTCAAGGTGAAGCATTGCTTCAAGATTAATTCAAGGTCAAGCAAACAAGATCAAGAAAAAGATAAGGCCTCAAACAATCTCACTGGTTGATTAGTTTTTGCCTTAAAAAAATTTTTTCCAAGAGATCAAAGGCACTGATAATCAATTACCAAGTAGCATAATCGATTACCAGAAGACAAGTTTGCAAATAAGCTTTTCGAAAGGGTTTTGAAATTTGAATTTTGAATCTTGTAATCGATTACCAGATGGTTGTTCGATTACCAGTAACGACACTTCAGAAAACACTTTGAAAAGTCATAACCCTTCAAAATATAACTGTGTAATCAATTACTAGAAACCTAAACCGATAATCGATTACCAGTGAGAAAATTTCAGAAAAGCTTTTTGAAAAGACACATCTCTTCAAAGCATTTTGAAAACGTACAATGGGCCTATATATATGTGTGTGTCTGACTTCGAAAAGCAAGAGAGATATGTTCTAAGAGAACTTAATTGTCAAATGCTCTCTCAACAACTACTGGGCAAACATTTGCAAATCTTTTGAGAATTCATCTAGGAACTTCAATTTGTATTATCATCTCTAAAAGAGAGAAATTCCTCTAGGATCTTCAATTTGTATCATCCACTCTAAAGGAGAGAAATCTTTTTATTCATCTCAAAAACTCAGTTGTAATCAAGAGACTGGTTGTCTCTCGGATTGTGAGAATTGTAATCAAGAGACTAGCTGTCTCTTAGAGAATCTTGAACACAAGGGTGAGGGATCCCAAGGTGTGTTCAAAGTCTGTAAAGGATTTATAGTGATAGTGGAAAATCTCAAGTGGGTTGCTTGAGGACTGGAGGTAGGCATGAGAAGTGGCCGAACCAGTATAAATTGAGTCTGTATTTCTCTCTTCCGTTATCTCAGTTATTATGCTACAGTTTACTTTGTCTTGCACATTTAAAAGAACATTGTTAAATTGATTGCTTCTTTTTCTTCTACATTCTGAGCCTATCATATATCATTTAAAATAGGGTTAAAATTTGTTAGTGGGAAATTTTGTAAGACTTAATTCACCGCCCCCTCTTAAGTTATTGAGGCTACTTGTCCAACAAAACCTCCACAAGTAAGGATCATCCCACACATAGTATTTGACATCACTCTTAAGTTTATCTATTTGAGACCTAGATGCATGCGGTGGGACAACAAATGCAACAATGAAATTCACAATGTCAACAAACCAAGGTGTGACATGTGATGAATGAAACTACATCAAATGCTCATCAGGGAAGTTATCCCTAATAGAAAGGGAATCAACAGGTCCCTTAGTGCTGCTTAAATAATCAACCACCACATTTTCTACACCACTCATGTCTCTAATCTCAATATCAAACTCTTAAAGAAGAAGCATCCACCTGATTAATCTCAGTTTGGCATCAAGCTTCTTCAACAGGTATCAACTTCGGAAGGTGTCAGGAAAGTTGCATAGCCCAAAAGGCATCCTTGTGTAGGCAAACATGCCGAATGGAAAGGTGAATATGGTCTTGTGCTGGTCCTCTAGTGCAATATGAATCTACATGTAACCTGAAAACCATCAAGAAAACAATAATGTGATTTGCTTGCCAATCTCTTTAGAACCTGATCAATGAATGGGAGAAGGAAGTGATCCTTACGAGTTACCTAGTTCAATCTCTTATAATCAATGCAAACTCAGCAACTATTGGCCACTCTAGTCAAGATCAATTCATTATCTTGGTTCCTCACAACAGTGATGCCCGACTTCTTAGGGACCACTTGGACAGGTGAAACCCAAGTGCTATCTAAAATGGGATAAATGATACTTGCAACTAGTAGCTTCATCACCTCCCTCTTCACAACATCAAGAAAGGTGGGATTCAACCTCCTCTGTGGTTGCCTTACAGGCATGGAATCATCCTCCAAGAGTATTCGATGCATGCTTATGGAATGATTTATTCCAGGAAGGTCAGCAAGTGTCCACCCAATGGCTTTTTTGTGGCCTCTCAAAACATACAACAACTTATCCTCATACTTAAGTGAAAGACTGCTAGATATGATGACTCAGAGCTTCTTAGCATCATCTAGATAGTCATATTTAAGGTGCTCAAGTAGTTGTTTCAACTCCAAGGAAGGTGGCTGAATGGTGGAAGGCAAAGGAAGGTTGACGGTTGGTGGAAGAGAAATTGGAGGATCAGACCTTGCACCTGCATCACAATTAGAGTAAATTGTAGAGGAAATCTTTGCATAAATACTCCATACAACAACAGACTCTTCAAAATCATCACAGGTACAATCAAAAGAACCAAGGTCAAAGTCATAAAAGTCAGAAAAATCATAAAATAAATTTGTGCAAATATCTACACTATCTATTGCATCATCAATGATATCTACAAGGAAAATAGAATGATCCTCTATAGGATGTCTCATGGCCTAAAAAATGTTGAAATTCACGACATCATCACCAAAATCCATGGAAAGAGATCCTGCATGCACATCAATTTTTGGTCCTGGCTGTCATAAAAAATGGTCTCCCTAGGATCAATGTGGACCCAGGTTGGAAGACTCATTCTCCATATCCAAAATGTAAAAATCTATTGGAAAAATCAGATCCTTAACTCGCATCAACGTGTCTTCAATGACTCCAAGTGGAATCCCAACACTCTGGTTGGCTAGATGGATGACCACCAATGGGTTTCAAATCACCAAGATGTAGTGATTTGTAAATTGATGTAAGCATGACATTAATTGAGGCTCAAGGTCAAGCATGACATTTGTAAAAGTGCAATCTCCAATGGTACAAGGGACAGTAAAAAGTGTTAGGATCTTTGCACTTTTGTGGCAAGGTGGATGGTGGAATGACAACAACACTTTTGCTTTGTATAAGTGCATAAACATTTTTGCCCATTTCACTTGCTTATTTCCCTTCAGCTTCCTCTTATGAGTGCACAAATCCTTCAAGAACTTTGCATATTTTGGAATTTGTTTGATGGCATCCAAAAGGGGAACATTAACTTCCACCCTCCTAAAAGTCTCAAGAAGATCAAAATCAAGCTCCTCTTTCTTTGCAGGAATGAATCTAAAAGGAAAAGGTAGAAGAATCTATTTTGGTGCAATATCTGTTTAGGCACTATCCTCAAGGTAATAGCACTCACATTCCCTTTCGGATTAATAATTGATTGTGTGGGAATATTTCCAGAACCTTGTTGCTGCAACTGGTTGACAATTGTAGCTAGTTGTCCAATCTAAGTCTATGGGTCTTGGATGGTGGCACTCACATTCTGTTGAAACTAAATGTTGTTGGTGGCCATTTGCTTCATCAGCTCCTCCAAGGAAGGTCCAAAACTACTATTCTGTGTAGGTTGTGCAAGTGTAGGTGTAGACTGTTGGAACTGCTGTTGTCTGAATGAAGGAGCTTGGTATTTGTTGGTGGAGGGTTGAAATTGTTGTTGTCTAAATGGTTGTTGTTGCTATGTTTGTTGCTACTGTTATGGACTAGGACCATATCTCAAGTTCAGATGATCTCTCCAACCAGGATTATAGGTGTTGGATTAAGGATTATATTATTGTTCTTGAGGTCTGAATGGATGTCCAAATTGCATGGCAGAAACATCAACAACTTATTGTATTTCTTGGAGTATGGAACATGCATTTATTGGATGATTAGGAGCATAACAAATACCACACAACCTTGGTTAATTAGCTGCTATCACATTCTGTTGTTGACCAATGGCTAACTATCTCACAAGGTATGTCAACTCTGTAAGTTTATTTTCCAGCCTTTGATTATCAACAACCATAGAAACAAAAACTTCACTTGCAGTAGCTCTGGATGATGCAACAACCCTAGTGCCAAATTGTTGGTAATTTGCTACCATGTTGGAAATCAATTGTCTGACAACAACAAGAGTTTTGTCCATTAATGCGCCTCCACTAGCTGCATCAATCATACTTTTGTCCATTAATATTAGCCCTTAATAAAAATACTGGATCAACTATTGCTCATTGATTTGATGGTGAGGGCAAGTAGCACACAACTTGTTGAATCTCTCCTAGTACTCATATAATGTCTCTCCAGGTTATTGCCTTAAGCCACAAATTTCTTTTCGTATGGATGTTGTTTTGGATGCAGGGAAGAATTTCTCTAAAAGCTGTGAGAGTTCAATCAATGCCATTAGAGTTATTTCAATCAAATTAATCCCTAAATTCATTGAGATCGCAAATTAGGAGGGAATATCATCCAAAATATTTGAGATTAAAGTCAAAATTAGGAAATGAATTTCTAAACTAATTCATTTTCAATCCTAAGCATATTCATAATCATGAAAATCAAAAATAGAATTGAAGAAAGAGATGAACATTCACACAAATTAGAAATGGTAAACTAGAACTCAAATTCAGCCTTGCTTGGAGTGGATCCTTAGATTGATTGAGTGTTTAGTCTTCCATGATCATCATCAATAGAAGATCCACAAAATTTGTGAAAGAAAAAGGAAGAACAAAAGTAAAAAGAGGAAGAAGAATGAAGAATAGTTGAGAGAAAAAGAAAGAAAAGATTTTTATCCTAACACTTGCACAATAGGTAACTAAATCTGTTTTTGTTACAAAATGAAGTAACTAACCAACTAACTAACTTCTACTAATATATATAGTTACTACTCAAAAGGAAGGGATGGGCCTTGATTAGGCCCATCTAATCTACCTAATTAAACTAATTACACAAAGCAAAGCCCAAATTTGCAACCCAATTATTCAAGTGCAAAGGTTCTGTCTTCCAATCCCAATTTGACCCTCGAAATGACAGAGTTAGCCCAAGTTTATTTTTGACAAAACAAAAGATATTGTTCTTAGCTTCCCAGGGACTACTCACACTCTCCATTTGGAGTTCGGTAGTGTCCTATAGGCTCTGCATAAGGAAGCTAGGTCAAGTAAGTGCAAAATCCAAAAATAAGCTACAATTTACAATTAAGCTCAATCATTTGCCTAAGACTAAAACTGATTTAAGTTGAAAAAAATACTGGTAAAAGAGATGTCAATTGAGCAAAGAAGAATAGAAAAATACTAAACTACAAATGCTCAATCAATGCATAAATACAGATATCAAATTTTCACAAATGATTACGATTCAGAATTAAGTTCAATCATTTGCCTAAAATCAAAATTGAGTTAAGGTGAAAAATAATGGTCAAAGAGATGTCAATTGAGCTAAGATGAATAGAAAAATACTAAACTACAAATGCTCAATCAATGTGTAAATACAGATATCAAATTTTCACAAACGATTTTTTGACGATAGCCTTAAACTTTGTAAAACAAACTAAGTTTTTCAAAAACAAAAGTCAAATTCAAATCCTAGGTTAGTTTAAACCACATAAGAGAAGACCAGAAAGAGTAAGACACAAAAAATTGTATTGGTTTGTCTTAACCATTAAGACTATGTCTAGTTCTTGGCAAGCCACCAAGTTCCACTCACTTCAACAAGTTACAAGCTTAAATCACGATCACTTCTAGCTCTACAACTCATGCTCTACTCCAAGCTTATTACAACAAGTATTCTTTGTCCTACCAAGCCACTATTGATTCTAATACAAATCAAAGGATTAGTTGTTTAGCTTGCACACTGACTAACACGCAATCGTCTTATAGACGAATATACAAGCTCAATACTTGGTCTTTTCTCTTAAGTTGTCTTGAGAGCTTTACAAGAATTTATAGAAATATATAGAGAGAGATTTATATAGAAAGAATTTGAATATAAGCACATCGGTTGGTACATTATGTCTTCAAAGCTTCTAGTATTTATAGACCTTCTTCAAGAAGTGCTTGTTGTCTCTAAACCAATGGATTTCTTCACTTTAACTTGTATTTGAAGAATATGTCCGTTGGAGCATTTAATACTTGCATTAAATTCACGTACGTTTTCATACTGGAAAACCACTCTTTTTAGCTATCATGTTGAACACTTCAGCAAGAAACCACTTCCTTTTGTGTAATAGTAGATTTGCCCAACAGAACACATTTTTTGATGAAGATTGGTAACTTTCAGATCTTGAACTTCATTTATTCTTAGTAGGATTTGGCAGATCCTAGGAGAATGTCTCAAATCTCAGACACAAAGTATTAAGTTAAATCTTAAATGTCATTACTTAAATGTTGTATCAGATCATGACTTTAGCTAACTATCGTCTGTTAATTTAGACACGGACTCATGAAGCATATTTTGATATCGCATAAGATGAAGCTTTTAACCTTTCTATTGGTTTGTGTTAGTGCTTAGCACTACTGAGTTTAAAAAGGTTGGCTAAGATTTTGTTAAAACATAAGCACTTAGACAATGAAGGAAAGCTGGAGTTGCTGCACATGATGTCCAACGTTATGTCAAGGAATAAGATCGGGCTGCACAATGCACAAGGCAAGATAAAGTGTCAAGTGATGAATTGAAGTTGAAGGATCCACGATGTCGGATACAATGTCCTGACATCCTGCTCGAGAATACTGGAATTGCTGTACAATGCAAGATAAAAGTCAAGTGAAGCATTGAAGCTGCAGGATCCAAGATGTCGGATACGATGTCCTGACATCTGGCCCGAAAAAAACTGGACATATAAATCTGTTATATCTTTAACAGATTATTGTGCAGTTAGCAAGAGATTAGATGATCTATCTTTAGGAACGAATTAAAAGATCATTATAGTTCGAATTTCAAAGTAGAAGAGTTCGTTCAGGGATTAAAGATTAAAGATTAAAGATTCAAACTAAAAGATCAAAAGGTATCTTTTAGTTCTTTAACTGCAGATTTTCAGGAAGAAGATAGATCTCCTCCAGCATCAAGAAATCGCAGCCCAGAAACGCAGACGGCTATATAATCATGGAGGCTGCACGAGTTCTGTACCAAGTCCGGGATTGAAGAGTTATTTTGTGAGTTTTGGGACTTGAGTCTTTTGTGAGCCACCTTGATGGTACCCTAGCATCAAGTGTTGGACCTATGTGTGTAGAGTTGATCTCTTGTGTCTAGAGTTGATCTCTAGTGTGTAGAGTTGATCTCTTTTGTTCAGAGTTGATCTCTGGTGTGTCTTTGACTTAATTGTAAACACAGGAGTGTGGGTGAGAGGGAGTGAGCGGAGGTTCTCATATCTAAGATTGGGTCTTAGGTAGAGATCGCACGGGTAGTGGTTAGGTGAGAAGGTTGTAAACAGGGGCTGTTAGACCTTGAACTAACACTATTGAGAGTGGATTTCCTCCCTGGCTTGGAGCCCCCAGATGTAGGTGAGGTTGCACCGAACTGGGTAAACAATTCTCTTGTGTTATTTACTTGTTTAATCTGTTCATACGGACACATACGATATCCATGTTCTGAAGTGCGATGTCGTGACATCCTGTACGACATCTGTCCCCTGGTATCAGAATTTCAATTGGTATCAGAGCCAACACTCGAAATCACAGAGTGAGATCTAGGGAGATAAATTCTGATGAACATGGAGAAAGAAGGCGGACCAGTGAACAGACCACCAGTTCTTGATGGAAGCAACTATGAATACTGGAAAGCAAGAATGGTGGCCTTCCTCAAATCACTGGATAGCAGAACCTGGAAAGCTGTCATCAAAGGCTGGGAACATCCCAGGATGCTGGACACAGAAGGAAAGCCCACTGAAGAATTGAAGCCAGAAGAAGACTGGACTAAAGATGAAGACGAATTGGCACTTGGAAACTCCAAAGCTTTGAATGCTCTATTCAATGGAGTTGACAAGAACATCTTCAGACTGATCAACACTTGCTCAGTGGCCAAAGATGCATGGGAGATCCTGAAAATCACTCATGAAGGAACCTCCAAAGTGAAGATGTCCAGATTGCAACTATTGGCCACAAAATTCGAAAATCTGAAGATGAAGGAGGAAGAGTGTATTCATGACTTCCACATGAACATTCTTGAAATTGCCAATGCTTGCACTGCCTTGGGAGAGAGGATAACAGATGAAAAGCTGGTGAGAAAGATCCTCAGATCCTTGCCTAAGAGATTTGACATGAAAGTCACTGCAATAGAGGAGGCCCAAGACATTTGCAACATGAGAGTGGATGAACTCATTGGTTCCCTTCAAACCTTTGAGCTAGGACTCTCGAATGGGGCTGAAAAGAAGAGCAAGAACTTGGCGTTCGTGTCAAATGATGAAGGAGAAGAAGGTGAGTATGACCTGGATACTGATGAAGGTCTGACTAATGCAGTTGTGCTCCTTGGAAAACAGTTCAACAAAGTGATGAACAGAATGGACAGGAGGCAGAAGCCACATGTCCAGAACATCCCTTTCGACATCAGGAAAGGCAGCAAATACCAGAAAAGATCAGATGTAAAGCCCAGTCACAGCAAAGGAATTCAATGTCATGGGTGTGAAGGCTATGGACACATCATAGCTGAATGTCCCACTCATCTCGAGAAGCAGAGGAAAGGACTTTCTGTATGTCGTTCTGATACAGAGAGTGAACAAGAAAGTGACTCTGACAGAGATGTGAATGCACTCACTGGGAGATTTGACACTGCTGAAGATTCAAGTGATACAGACAATGAAATCACTTTTGATGAGCTTGCTACATCCTATAGAGAACTATGCTTCAAAAGTGAGAAGATTCTTCAGCAGGAAGCACAACTGAAGAAGATCATTGCAGATCTGGAAGCTGAGAAGGAGGCACATAAAGAGGAGATCTCTGAGCTTAAAGGTGAAGTCGGTTTTCTGAACTCTAAGCTGGAAAACATGACAAAATCAATAAAGATGCTGAACAAAGGCTCAGATACACTTGATGAGGTGCTGCTGCTTGGAAAGAATGCTGGAAACCAGAGAGGACTTGGATTTAATCCTAAGTCTGCTGGCAGAACAACCATGACAGAATTTGTTCCTGCTAAAAACAGGACTGGAGCCACGATGTCACAACATCGGTCTCGACATCATGGAATGCAGCAGAAAAAGAGCAAAAGAAAGAAGTGGAGGTGTCACTACTGTGGCAAGTATGGTCACATAAAGCCCTTTTGCTATCATCTACATGGCCATCCACATCATGGAACTCAAAGCAGCAACAGCAGAAAGAAGATGATGTGGGTTCCAAAACACAAGGCTGTCAGTCTTGTTGTTCATACTTCACTTAGAGCATCAGCTAAGGAAGATTGGTACCTAGATAGCGGCTGTTCCAGACACATGACAGGAGTCAAAGAATTCCTGCTGAACATTGAGCCCTGCTCCACTAGTTATGTGACATTTGGAGATGGCTCTAAAGGAAAGATCATTGGAATGGGAAAGCTAGTTCATAATGGACTTCCTAGTCTGAACAAAGTACTGCTGGTGAAGGGACTGACTGCAAACTTGATTAGCATCAGTCAGCTGTGTGATGAAGGATTCAATGTAAACTTCACAAAGTCAGAATGCTTGGTGACAAATGAGAAGAGTGAAGTTCTAATGAAGGGCAGCAGATCAAAGGACAATTGTTACCTATGGACACCCCAAGAAACCAGCTACTCCTCCACATGTCTATCCACCAAAGAAGATGAAGTCAGAATATGGCATCAAAGGTTTGGACATCTGCACTTAAGAGGCATGAAGAAAATCCTTGACAAAAGTGCTGTTAGAGGCATTCCCAATCTGAAAATAGAAGAAGGCAGAATTTGTGGTGAATGTCAGATTGGAAAGCAAGTCAAGATGTCCCACCAGAAGCTTCAACATCAGACCACCTCCAGGGTGCTGGAACTACTTCACATGGACTTGATGGGGCCTATGCAAGTTGAAAGCCTTGGAGGAAAGAGGTATGCCTATGTGGGTGTGGATGATTTCTCCAGATTTACCTGGGTCAACTTTATCAGAGAGAAATCAGACACCTTTGCAACTGGCAAGCACTTCCACATCTTTGGAAGTCCATGTTACATTTTGGCAGATAGAAAGCAAAGGAGAAAGATGGATCCCAAGAGTGATGCAGGAATATTCCTGGGATACTCTACAAACAGCAGAGCATATAGAGTGTTCAATTCCAGAACCAGAACAGTGATGGAATCCATCAATGTGGTTGTTGATGATCTGTCTCCAGCAAGAAAGAAGGATGTCGAAGAAGATGTCAGAACATCGGGAGACAATGTAGCAGATGCAGCTAAAAGTGGAGAAAATGCAGAAAACTCTGATCCTGCTACAAATGATTCAAACATCAACCAACCTGACAAGAGACCCTCCATTAGAATCCAGAAGATGCACCCCAAGGAGCTGATTATAGGGGATCCAAACAGAGGAGTCACCACAAGATCAAGGGAGATTGAAATTGTCTCCAACTCATGCTTTGTCTCCAGAATTGAGCCCAAGAATGTGAAAGAGGCACTGACTGATGAGTTCTGGATCAATGCTATGCATGAAGAAGTCTATGTGGAGCAGCCAAAGGGATTTGCAGATCCAACTCATCCAGATCATGTATACAGGCTCAAGAAGGCTCTCTATGGATTGAAGCAAGCTCCAAGAGCTTGGTATAAAAGGCTAACAGAATTCCTTACTCAGCAAGGGTATAGGAAGGGAGGAATTGACAAGACTCTCTTTGTCAAGCAAGATGCTGAAAACTTGATGATTGCACAGATATATGTTGATGACATTGTGTTTGGAGAGATGTCGAATGAGATGCTTCGACATTTTGTTCAACAGATGCAATCTGAATTTGAGATGAGTCTTGTTGGAGAGCTGACTTATTTTCTGGGACTTCAAGTGAAGCAGATGGAAGACTCCATATTCCTCTCACAGAGCAAGTATACAAAGAACATTGTCAAGAAGTTTGGGATGGAGAATGCCAGTCATAAAAGGACACCTGCACCTACTCACTTGAAGCTGTCAAAGGATGAAGCAGGCACCAGTGTTGATCAAAGTTTGTACAGAAGCATGATTGGGAGCTTATTATATTTAACAGCTAGCAGACCCGACATCACCTATGCAGTAGGTGTTTGTGCAAGATATCAAGCCAATCCCAAGATAAGTCACTTGAATCAAGTAAAGAGAATTCTGAAATATGTAAATGGCACTAGTGACTATGGGATTATGTACTGTCATTGTTCAAATTCAATGCTGGTTGGGTATTGTGATGCTGATTGGGCTGGGAGTGCAGATGACAGAAAAAGCACTTCTGGTGGATGCTTCTATTTGGGAAACAATCTTATTTCATGGTTCAGCAAGAAGCAGAACTGTGTGTCCCTATCTACAGCAGAAGCCGAGTATATTGCAGCAGGAAGCAGCTGTTCACAGCTAGTTTGGATGAAGCAGATGCTGAAGGAGTACAATGTCGAACAAGATGTCATGACATTGTACTGTGACAACATGAGTGCTATTAATATTTCTAAAAATCCTGTTCAACACAGCAGAACCAAGCACATTGACATTAGACATCACTATATCAGAGATCTTGTTGATGATAAAGTGATCACACTGAAGCATGTTGACACTGAGGAACAAATAGCAGATATTTTCACAAAGGCTTTGGATGCAAATCAGTTTGAAAAACTGAGGGGCAAGCTGGGCATTTGTGTGCTAGAGGAATTATAGCAACTACAGCAATCTGAACGTGCCCAAACGAATCACTTAACATTAATAGCACGTTCACTACTGAACCAAGGAAAATTCGACCGTTGCTTCACACGACCCTCTACATTCCTCATTCAAATTTATATCTGCTTGGCATTCGTGTTTTTACCAGCATTTCCCAATAGCCTTCTGAAATTTACGAAATCATTCCAAACGCTCTGCTTTTCCATGGCTACCTCACCAAAAGAAACTTCCGCTTCTGGTTCACCCGCTGTACCATCATCTCCGCACCAGGAACAACCAGAATTCAACATCCAACCCATACAAGTAATTCCTGGTCAAGCTTCTGTCCCTGAGAAACTGGTTCCCAGAAGACAACAGGGAGTGAAGATTGCTGAAAACCCTAGCCTTGCAACAAGTCCTAGGGAAGTAGACACGGAGATGGACAAGAAAATCCGCAGTATGGTGAGTAGCATTTTGAAAGAAGCCTCTGTGCCTGAAGCTGATGAAGATGTTCCAACATCTTCCACCCCGAATGTTTCTATGCCTGATGTTGAGAAAGATGTTCCAACATCTTCCGGCCCAAATGATGAAGTACTCTCTTCCCCCAGCAAAGAGAGATCAACAGAGGAAGATGATCAAGCCGCAGAGGAGACCCCTGCACCAAGGGCACCAGAACCTGCTCCAGGTGACCTCATTGACTTAGAAGAAGTCGAATCTGATGAAGAACCCATTGCCAACAGGTTGGCACCTGGCATTGCAGAAAGGTTACAAAGCCGAAAGGGAAAAACTCCCATCAAGAGGTCTGGACGAATCAAGACTATGGCCCAGAAGAAGAGCTTTCCAGTCACTCCTGCCACATCCAGAAGAAGCAAAGTTGTAATCCCCTCCAAGAAGAGGAAAGAAATTTCCTCATCCGACTCTGATGATGATGTCGAACTAGATGTCTCGACATCTAAGAGGGCCAAGAAATCTGGAAGAAAGGTGCCTGGTAATGTACCTGATGCACCATTGGACAACATCTCTTTCCACTCCATTGGCAATGTTGAAAAGTGGAAATATGTGTATCAACGCAGACTTGCGGTTGAAAGAGAACTGGGAAGAGATGCCTTGGATTGCAAGGAGACCATGGACCTCATCAAGGCTGCTGGACTACTGAAGACAGTCACCAAGTTGGGAGACTGTTATGAAGGCTTAGTCAGGGAATTCATTGTCAACATTCCCTCTGACATATCAAACAGAAAAAGTGATGATTATCAAAGAGTGTTTGTCAGAGGAAAGTGTGTTAGATTCTCCCCTGCTGTGATCAACAAATATCTGGGCAGACCTACTGATGGAGTAATAGATATTGATGTTTCTGAGCATCAAATTGCCAAGGAAATCACTGCCAAACGAGTCCAGCATTGGCCAAAGAAAGGGAAGCTTTCAGCAGGGAAACTAAGTGTGAAGTATGCAATTCTGCACAGGATTGGAGCTGCAAACTGGGTTCCCACCAATCATACTTCCACTGTTGCCACAGGTTTGGGTAAATTTCTGTATGCTGTTGGAACCAAGTCCAAATTTAATTTTGGAAACTATATTTTTGATCAAACTGTTAAGCATTCAGAATCATTTGCCGTCAAATTACCCATTGCCTTCCCTACTGTATTGTGTGGCATTATGTTGAGTCAGCATCCCAATATGTTAAACTACACTGACTCTGTGATGAAAAGAGAATCTCCTCTATCCCTGCACTATAAACTGTTTGAGGGGACACATGTCCCAGACATTGTCTCGACATCAGGGAAAGCTGCTGCTTCAGGTGCTGTGTCCAAGGATGCTCTGATTGCTGAACTCAAGGACACGTGCAAGGTGCTGGAAGCAACCATCAAAGCCACCACAGAAAAGAAGATGGAGCTAGAACGGCTGATCACAAGGCTCTCAGAAAGTGGCATTGATGATGAAGAAGCAGCTGAAGAAGAGGAAGAGGCAGCTGAGGAAGACAAAGAAGCAGCTGAGGAAGAAGGAGAAGCAGCTGAAGAAGAAGAAGAAGCTGCTGAGGAAGAGGAAGATGCAGCAGAAGAGACAGAATCAGATGATGATTCTGAAGCCACCCCATGATCATCAGACCTTTAATTTCGTTTTTCACCTTTACTAGATATAGGGGCATGTCCCTTTGAACAATTCATTGTTATTGGTCTGTAATATTTGCACATTAATTTCATGCATCCTACTTTTGCCAAATTTATGTCTAAAAAGGGGGAGTAATAGTATTATGCTTGCTATTATGCATGATTTTGAGGAGTAGGATACTATGTATGATGTATGGCAGTAGGAAACGATGTATGCATGATTCATGACTTTGAGGGGGAGTTGTATGACTTTGAGGGGGAGACTGCTGCTGATGATGACTGATGTAAGCTACTAGAAGATGCTGCAGTAGGAGCATGAAGACAGGGGGAGCAGATAGAGGATGTCACATGAGATGTCTTGACATCCTGGAAAAGACTAGTAGCTGATAGAAGATGATGCAGTAAGCATGGAGACAGGGGGAGCAGAAGCAGAAAGCTGATGTCACGCGAGATGCCTTGACATCCTGGAGAAGACTTGTAGATTAGCAACTTGAAGAATTTCCGCTGTGCTTGATTACTCTGAAAATGGAAGTTACTGATCCCACATGCATAACTGCTCGTACCTGCTCAGGAAGTGTCTAAGTATGTTTTAGACAAAATTTGCCAAAGGGGGAGATTGTTAGTGCTTAGCACTACTGAGTTTAAAAAGGTTGGCTAAGATTTTGTTAAAACATAAGCACTTAGACAATGAAGGAAAGCTGGAGTTGCTGCACATGATGTCCAACGTTATGTCAAGGAATAAGATCGGGCTGCACAATGCACAAGGCAAGATAAAGTGTCAAGTGATGAATTGAAGTTGAAGGATCCACGATGTCGGATACAATGTCCTGACATCCTGCTCGAGAATACTGGAATTGCTGTACAATGCAAGATAAAAGTCAAGTGAAGCATTGAAGCTGCAGGATCCAAGATGTCGGATACGATGTCCTGACATCTGGCCCGAAAAAAACTGGACATATAAATCTGTTATATCTTTAACAGATTATTGTGCAGTTAGCAAGAGATTAGATGATCTATCTTTAGGAACGAATTAAAAGATCATTATAGTTCGAATTTCAAAGTAGAAGAGTTCGTTCAGGGATTAAAGATTAAAGATTAAAGATTCAAACTAAAAGATCAAAAGGTATCTTTTAGTTCTTTAACTGCAGATTTTCAGGAAGAAGATAGATCTCCTCCAGCATCAAGAAATCGCAGCCCAGAAACGCAGACGGCTATATAATCATGGAGGCTGCACGAGTTCTGTACCAAGTCCGGGATTGAAGAGTTATTTTGTGAGTTTTGGGACTTGAGTCTTTTGTGAGCCACCTTGATGGTACCCTAGCATCAAGTGTTGGACCTATGTGTGTAGAGTTGATCTCTTGTGTCTAGAGTTGATCTCTAGTGTGTAGAGTTGATCTCTTTTGTTCAGAGTTGATCTCTGGTGTGTCTTTGACTTAATTGTAAACACAGGAGTGTGGGTGAGAGGGAGTGAGCGGAGGTTCTCATATCTAAGATTGGGTCTTAGGTAGAGATCGCACGGGTAGTGGTTAGGTGAGAAGGTTGTAAACAGGGGCTGTTAGACCTTGAACTAACACTATTGAGAGTGGATTTCCTCCCTGGCTTGGAGCCCCCAGATGTAGGTGAGGTTGCACCGAACTGGGTAAACAATTCTCTTGTGTTATTTACTTGTTTAATCTGTTCATACGGACACATACGATATCCATGTTCTGAAGTGCGATGTCGTGACATCCTGTACGACATCTGTCCCCTGGTATCAGAATTTCAGTTTGCATCTAATCAAAATAACTAAGGGTCCTGATTCGTCTTAAGACATAAATGTCTTTTGACTTAACAATCTCCCTTTTTTTGATGATGTTAAACAAACACAAATTTAAAAGTTAAAGGTAAACTTATAAGATCGTACATTAAACCGTTAGACAATCTTATTAGATGCAATTAATATATATATCATAATCAAAGCATAAAGCATCATAATAACTTGAGGTAAAGTCTGAATAGATAACAGAAAACATTTCATTTTACTCTTTTTAAGAGTTTTACATCAAGAAAATGTGTTTTGTGTACAAAATAAAATGCTTTGGGGCATAAATAATTAAGACTTTAAACATAAAGCTCCCCCTAAATTAATGCTTTCTTTAGACTTTGGCTCCCCCACAGATGATGTCGTTAGCTTTAGCTTTTACCTTTTCTCCCCCTTTTGTTTAGCAGCTTCTCATCAAGTTTCCTCATAAACTCATCACTAGAATCATCAGAGTCTAATGAGAGATTAATAGGAAACATAAGACTTCCTAGAGGTGTAGGGGTTCTTGGAGACTTCCATCCAATGATCTTTTTTTAAAAGTGGCCCCAGATAAGAAACCACCTTTTAGCCTATTTCTTAGCATGAACATGATCTTCCAAAGCTTGGGCAATTGCTTCCCTTGTCTTCAACAACTCAGCCACTACCAAATGAACATAATCTCATGAGGGTGGATCATACACTTCAACAACACAACCATGACATTAGGAACAACTTCAGCTTTAAAATCAAAATCCACTTCTTCAATGACAGGGTGTACATAATGAGTGAAAGTGAATATGAAGTAGAGTGAGAACACCATAAAGTAGAAGGTGTGATCAGACTCAATAAAGAACTCCCTTGTCCGTGGTAGACCATGTTGAAAGGAGTTTCTTGAGCGAAGCAGGTATGGTTCAAGGTCTGATAACAACATTTTATGTCAGGATGAACTATATTTGTAGGAGGTTTCTCATTAGGTTCTAGACCAGAGCAATGATCCTTGTGTTTGTAGAACCTCTTCATGGAAAACCAATCCAGACTTGTAAGCTCAATCTTATGCTTTAGAGCCTCAAGTTCATGTTTGAAAAGTCTTCCAGAACGAGCCTTAACATATCTAGTAGGTGGAGCATCTTCATCTTCAATCAGTAGCGCATTGCCTTTGTAGCAGATAACCTTTTTAAACAAAATGGACTTATCAATTGCTATTTGAATTTGGGTCTTTTAAGTGGATATACAGGGAAATTATGACCTAAACATAAAAGAAATATGAGTATTAAGCCTTTGATCCTTATAATGAAGCTTGTCTTGATCTGATTTTTTCCTTATAGGCAGAAAATTTTATTATTAGCTCAGGACCATAGTCTAATTGCTCCTAGTCTTGGAAGTTTAGATTGTCGTTAAGTGCCTCTAAAAATATGTCTTCATTCTGAAAGTCTCTCCAGACGTGTTGCGATCCCAAGGAAAAATAACATTGATGGCATAGATAAGACCCATCAATTTTTGAAGATCCAAGGGAGTAGAGAAGGGCATCTCAAATGGTTTAGCATCTATACTTTCCTAGACAGTGGCAACAGGAGGATATACCTTTCTTGTTGTTGGCCTAAGCTCAAATATAAGATTTTTGGGATTAGGACCAATAGTTTGCCTAATAAGAAACTCTTGAAAAACTAGTTCCCTTGTTCCATAACATCCTGAAGCATCGACTTCTTCATTAGGATGTACTTCCCTAGAGTGGCTATATGGATAATTGAAGGGATCCATCCCAGGGAAGCGTTGTTTCCATAGGTCTAGCCGACTAAGCTTATCAAGCTCTATCTTTTATGTTTCTAGATGAAGAATATGAGAACCAACTTCATTTTTCTCTTTCTAGACTATGTTTCAAGTTTTCCATTCTATAGTTTTGTATCCTCTCAAACCATGATACAATCTGGTGTGCAGATTGGGATGCACAATAATGTCTGGTTGATTTTTAATAGGTGGTCTTGACAGTAAGATCGACTCTGTCACTTGTTGTTCATCTTGCCTCACCAGTCTTCTTTCGAGCCTATTAAAATAATTTGTAACTTTGATAGGCTCTTCAGTTAACATCATTTTTTTCCTTTGCTCTAGATGCTCAGTCAAGACCTCTATGGAGACAAACTCTAGTGCTCTATATATCTCTTTTAAGTGTTAGAGTTTGTCAATATCCATTGTATCAGACTGGGTAGCACCAATAATCAATTCATCATTATCAGACATTGGCCTTGATCGAACAGGTGCAATTTTAGGGTCTATTTTAACAATATGATACTATACTTCTGTAAGAGATGCTTCAATAATAGACTGAAGTAAGGGCTCTTCAAGAGCTTCTTAGCTGCATGTTCTACTGCAAATTGAACTCTCTCTAGTTCATCCATCTCAGCTATTTTCATCTTTTATTCAAATTGTGCTTGTATTGACTCGACAATAACAACTTCAAGCATTGGCTCACCATCTATGTCCATCATGGTAGCCTTTTTAGCACTCTTCCTTAGAACTTCTATAACAAACAACATCTTGGTGGTTGAAATGGAAGAGCTAGAGAAGGTAAAGGTTGAGGAGTAGGAGTGTGAAGAATCTCAACATCAAATTCTTGGTCCTTTAGAAGTAAGTTTGATTGATGTTTGGGAGATACAAGAATTTGATATGCATATTCTTACGGTTTACGTGGCAAGGGAGGTGTAGGCTGAGGTTGAGGTTGGGGGTGTGTTGGTCATGATTCAGGTCCAAAATTAGAGTCTAGAGCCTTCCTCTTTTGGGCTGTTATAGGGTCTGAAGGTGGTTGTTTCTCTTTGGCTTTTTGCTTTGGTATGAAGGTTTGGGTTCAGATGAAGGTGAGGGTAGTGGGAATGTCTTTTCTGTTTGTGGGTAGTTTGGGTCTAGGTTAGCTGATTTTAGGTTGGGTTTGCTCCCCTTGTATCTATTGAGATGTAGATCTAAACTCAAGATCGACAGGTTGATCCTGAGTGCCCATCGTCTAACCAATCACAGACTATGGTTCCTCTTTGGTCTCCTTCTTGACCTTTCTCTTTATATGCTTATGAGCATACTTTAGGAAATTGTCATGAATCCTTATTTTCATGATGAAGGTTATTCCTTTAAGTTTGGTTGCCCTCTAGATGGTGCCATTCCAGACAAATTAACACCAACATGTCTTATGATTTGGGTGAAAAGCATACCATAAGGAATATGGTTCTTCTTCACTTTGAGGTTGAATCTATCTTTGAAGGCTTACATCTAGTAGTAGAAAATGACTTCAGGCATATTCACCTTCTCACCCACCATCACTTTATACATGCAAAACCTATTCCTATCACCAACATAGTCTCTAGACCCTAGTTTGGGCATGACCATGTTGAACTAAAAGCTAAGGATAAGTTTGCACATATAGGTCTAATTTGTTGTCCTTAGGAAACTGATCATCTCCTTCCTATCGTGCCTTGGTTTTCCATATAGCATCAAATCAACATTTTTTGAGTGAAAACTAAAATATCACAAATCACACTAGAAAAAGGGTTGAATAGTGTGTTAATCAAAGATATATGTACTCGAGTCGTCTACTGCTTAAAGAAAACAAGTTTGATGAAAGCAGAGGTTGATCATCTAGTAAATGTAAGGCAATATTTTCAAAATGGTTTTCAAATAAACACTTAGTGAGAAAATAGTGACAAAGTAAGCTAAGACAATACTTAATAAAACCACTTAAGAGAGACATGAAAACACTTGGTTATACCAGTTCACTTAAACAGAGGTATGTCCAGTTATCCTTGACACAATTGTAAAGGGTTCCAATAATTAAAACTTTGATTACAAATCATGTATTATGCAATGCCACTCCTGGCTATATAAGTATTCTTCTAGCCACTTCTAACTCACCCTTAGACTCCCCCTGAATATAAGAACATCCAAGTATTGTTTAACACTAAGCCACTCCTTGCTTTCACAAATAAAATTTTGAATGAATACAATGATTCAATAGCACTCAAAGAGTGAATAAACAATATAATCTTGAATACAAATAACTATTCTTAGCAATGAATAGACAATCTAAAGTGTATCGTCTAGTGATTTAGCAGAGTTTTGCTTCTCAGATTTTTCTTGTTTCTTCTATATTTTTTGTGTTTTGCTTTGGAGTAAAGACTATCTCTTATAGACTTTAGTGGAGGATCCTTTACGGGATTGGCGCTGAGTCTTGATATGACCATTGTCTCACATGTGGAGGCGAGGCAATGTGGCACGCTCTAATTAGAGAGGAAAGGAATAAAAGTACAAATGACAGCATGTGTTCCTCTTCCGCGTCGAAAGCAACCTTTAAAGGAATATTTTGTAAATTTCTCTTCTACTCTATCATTTCCTTAAATTTAAATTTTAGTGATTCAAATAAAGAAAGGAAAAACTGAATTTTGTAAAGAAAGAGATCATGCACTTCCCTTTGTGTCTAACATTAACTTTTCATACTCGATTGGACGTCACTTATAAGAAAATAAGTATGTAAGTGACTTATTAGAAGTGGACGAGAGTAATAAAAACACTTAGTGTATAAACACTAGTTTTCAAAAGAAGTGGACATGATTGATTTTATAGCACGTTGGATGCAGAATATATCTTATCACAACGTTTTCCACTTTAAGCATGATCAAGACTTACTGGAGCTGTAGATGTTGATATAATAACGATTAAGCCCTTTTACAAAGTTGGTCCTATGCAGTTAATATCAACTTGTTAGATTATCATAATTTATACTTTTGTAAACATCAAATTCTAAGGTGTGATAGGTCATCCAGACCTAAAAATATCCTCTTCCCGATCTTTTTCAAAAGCAATACCCTCCTCAAGACATCCAGATGTTATGACAATGGTTTCTGGAGATATCACAACTTATGTTCCTCTAACGGTGTCCGTAATATTGACTTCATCCTAAAAAATAGTCCCCCAGAATAAAGCTTAGGGACCATGGTGCCAAGCATTGAGCTTTGCAAAAAACTCGTCCATCCAACACGATCAAAGAGACCTTTAATGGGAAAACCCTCTTTTTCTAGATTTTGGAAGTTCCCACATCATCCATGGATGAAGAAGTCTTCTGGAAATGCATTCTTGGCATCTTCTTTGTTGTTGATTGTTGGAATCATAATAGTTTTGTTCCTCTTGGGTGCCATTGTTCACAAAGATTGGAACGTTTCAGTGAAAAGATGAGATTTTGGAATTTTGACTTCTCAAACGTAAATGAAACAACACAGAGAGTTCTAAGAACTCAAAGTTTCAAAAGAGTCTCTCTAACACCCGTCCATGCCTTTTATATGCTTTCGAAAACACAGAGAAAAAAATGAACAGTAATGATTCAAATCCCATTAAAAATCTTTTCGAAATTTTTTTCAATCATGGCAAAAAGGGTAGTGCACATCTTTTAATAAAAACCTTTCAGTTACAATCTTTAAGAGCATGTTTTCCCTTTTGTCTATACACTTAAGCGCCCATTAGTATATACAAGTTAATGACAATATATAAGACGATATGATCGTCTATGAACTATAAAGATTTATCATGAATCCATAGACCAACCATATTTAAAAGTTCCTTAATATATATGAAAAGATCTTCACACAAAGGTTTAGTGAAGATATCATTCCATTAGTGATTTGTGTCTACAAAATTTTTGTCAAAAACACATTTTTGAACATAATCATGAATGAAATGATACCTTATCTCAATATGCTTAGCCTTTGAATTTTGTATGGGGTTTTTAGATAGATTGATTGCACTAGTGTTGTCACATATATTGGAATGTTGTTTTAAAACTAAAGTAATCTTCTAACTGATACTGATGTAGCTCCATGTGGAGCTTATAGGCCTCGGATCTTCTTCATCAATGGAGTCCTTTGCTTCTTTAATATCAATGGCAACGGAATAGAGAAGGAAGAAAGATAATTGGAGATGCCACTTCAAGGAGAAGATGAGTCAAGAAGAAGCTCACCACCATAGGAAGTCATGGATAAGAGCTTGAAGGTAGAAGAAGATGAGTAGAGGGAGAAGGAGAGAAGGAGCACAAAATTTTGTGCCTCAAAAGAGGTCTGAACTTTGAAGTGTAATTCTTAAATGATCAAAGTTGAAAAAATGCACACACATGGCCTCTATTTATAGCCTAAGTGTCACACAAAATTGGAAGGAAATTTGAATTTCTATTCAAATTTCACTTGAATTTGAAATTGAATTTGTGGAACCAAATTTTGGAGCCAAAATTTCACTAATTATGATTAGTGAATTTTAGCTATGGTTCAGCCCACTAATCCAAGATCAAGTCCAAGATTCTCCACTAAGTGTACTTAGGTGTCATGAGACATGTAAAACATGAAGGACATGCACAAAGTGTGACTATATGATGTGGCAATGGGGTGTAGCAAGCAAATGCTCACCTCCCCCTCTAAATTCTAATTGGATTGGGTTTCTTCCAATTCAATTAAATTTATTTCCCAACACACATCAAATATTCACTTAATGCATATGAAATTACAAATCTACCCCTAATACAAAAACTAGTCTAGGTGCCCTAAAATACAAGGGTTGAAAAATCCTACATTTCTAGGGTACCCTACCTACATTATGGAGCCCTAAATACAAGGCCCAAAAATAATTAAACCTTAATCTAATATGTACAAAGATAAGTGAACTTAGACTTAGCCCATGGCCCCGAAATCTATCCTAAGGCTCATGAGAACCCTAGGGCCTTCTCTTGCATCTTTGGCCCAATCTTCTTGGAGTTTTCTATCCAATGCCCTTGGAGGGTAGGATTGCATCAGATAGTTTACCCATAGAAGTTGTGAGCAACAACTTACAACAAACACATATTCAACTTTTGCTATAGATAGAGTAATGGAGTTTTGCTTCTTACTTGCCCAAGATACCATACAAGGTCTAATATAGTGGCATCAACCACTTGTGTTTTTTCATTCAACTTTGGCTCCTACATAATCTGGATCACAATATCATACAAACATGAAATCTTTATTTTTCTCATAGACCAAACTTTGGTTAGTAGTGTCTACTAGATAGCGTAAGATCCTCTTAACAACCTTGAGATGTGACTCTTAAGGATCAGACTGAAATCTAGCACACAGACATACACTATACATAATATCATGTCTACTAACAGTTAAATACAAAATTGAGTCAATCATACCTTTGTAGATCATTTGATCTATTAGTTTACTTGATTTTTCTTTGTTCAGAAGATTGGAAGCATACATAGGTGTTTTCATTGATTTTGCACCTTCCATATTGAACTTTTTCATAAGTTCTTTAGTGTATTTATGTTGATGAATATATATACCTTTACTGTCTTACTTGATATGAAGTCCTAAAAAGAACTTAATGTTAAACAAGTGGCCTCAATAACTTAAGAGGGGGTGAATTAAGTTTCAAAATCTTCCCCTAACAAATTTTAATTCTCTCTTTAAAAAATATATGCAGACAAAGAAGCAATGAACAATTTATTCAATGCTCTTTAAATGTGCAAAGTAAAATTAAACTGCAATAATGTAAATGAGATTAGGGAAGAGAGAATTGCAAACTCAGTTTATACTGGTTTGGCCACTTCCTGTGCTTACGTCCAGTCCTCAAGCAATCCACTTGAGATTTTGACTATCTTTGTAAATTCCTTTACAATTTTTGAACCACTCAGGGATACCTTTCCCTTGTGTTCAGAAAAACTTACAAATCAAGAGACCCACTGCCTCTTGATTACAACAACAGTTTGCTTTTGAAGTATAAAAGATTTTCTCTCTCTTTAAGAGAAGAATAATACAACTTAAAGAACTTAGAAGAATCTGTAATGGTTTTGCAAGTGTTTGGCTAAAGGTTTGCTTTTGAAAGAATAAGACAGTGAAGTTCTGAAAAACTCTGAAGATTTTCGAACACAAGTCACATATTTATAGGCCTTTGGTGGCTTTTCAAAAACTCATGAAGGGATATATGACTTTTCAGAGTTATTTTTAAAATTTCCTCACTGGCAAGGTTATCAAACTCGAGAGTTTATACAAACTCATGAGAGTTTCATAGATTCGACTCGTGAACTTAGCTCGTAGACTTGTATGAGTCTACTTTATATAAAAAATAATAACAAAATATCTATAAGTAGCATACTAATTATACATTTCAACAATATAATAAAACAAAACAATAAATCATAAAGTTTAGAATATTTAAATAACCAAGTCTAGTAATAATACATCACTACTAGACAAAAACTTGTAGAGGTTATAGTAGTGGTAGATCATTCTCATCAAGGGTTTGATGTTATTAGAGAACAAGGGTTTGATACTATCAAAGGTGACAATTTTGTATTTGAGAATAACATGCTAAATGAAGGTATGTTGAATGCTAAACAGATAGAAAACAATAAAAAATGACTTACATTCTAATTTTTTTAACTTGCTAACTCATTGACTTGGTGGTAAAGTCGAGAGTCTATTGAGTTTACTTAGACTTTACAGAGTTTGCCCAGAGTCTACTAAAAAAAGAGTTTACTCAAGAGTCAACTCGCAGAAGGCAAGTGGACTCATAAACTCATAAGAGTTAGTGAGTTAACTCGAGAGTTTGATAACTATGCTCCCTGATAATCAATTACATATCTTTTGTGATCAATTACATAATTAATAATTGAGGAGTCATGTCTTTTCAGTTTGAATTTCAAAAAATTTTGTTACTGGTAATCAATTACACAAAGGTGGTAATCGATTACAACATTTAAAATTCAAATTCAAACTTTCAGAAAGCTTTGCAAAATCATTTTTGCTTCTGGTAATCGATTACTAATCGATTACCAGAGAGAAATATACTATTTTCAAAGATGTAAAAACCACTTAAAACTTTATAAGAGATTTTGAAAATTTAAGCTTTTAAGGCCAAACTTTTACAATTTTTTAAGAGATTGTTTTAACAAATAATGGACCAATCGTGAATCCTTTCTCTTGATATCATGATCTTGACTTGAACTTGTAGTAAACTTTGAATTTCTTCAATCTTTGGCATCATCAAAACCTTCATACAACATATGCAATCACACTTAAGTTCTCCCATCATGCTCATTTCAAACTCACTTTTCATTAGATCAAAAAAAGCCTTGCATAGAGATACATTAGTAGCTCAAAAAATAATAGCATTAACATAAATTTGAATTATACTGAAATCTTTGCCAACTTTTTTTCTGAAATGAGTTGTATCTACATTGTCTCTCACAAAACTATTTTCTAAAAGAAAAAATCTCAGTTTGTCATACCAAGCACGTGGTGTCTTTTTCAGACCATACAGAACCTTCTTAAGTTTGAAAACATGGTCTAGAAAGAGTATGATCTTCAAAACCAAGGGTTTGTTTGATAAACACTTCCTCTTCGATAAAGTCATTTCAAAAGGAACTTTTAACATCCATTTGAAACAACTTTATGTTTTTATGAGCAGCAAAGGAAAGCATGATTCTTATAACCTCAAGTCTAGCAATAGGAGCAAAGGTTTATGTAAATATATACCTTCTTGCTTGTTATAGCCTTGAGCAACCAACTTAGCTTTGTTTCTTACAACTTTACCTTGTTCATCCTATTTTTTTCTAAACACCCATCTTGTTCCAATGATGCTCTTGTTTTATTGGCTTGGGAACAAGTGTCCATACATCTTTTTTGGTGAACTAATGGAGTTCTTCTTCCATTGCAATATTCCAATCATCATCTGTCACTGCTTCATCTAACGTCTTAGGTTTTATTTCAGACAAAAGAGTGTAAGAGGCAAGATCTTTGAATGATGATATGGTTTTGACTCCTTTAGTCCAATCTCCAATGATCTGATCTGGAGGGTGGTAGTTAGCAAATTTGATGTCTTTCATTTGTGGCTGTTAACTAGATGATTCTTTAGTTTGAGGAAGAATTTCATCAAACTGTTTAACTTCATCTGTCTTGGGTGAAATAGACGGACCAATATGTATATCTATAAAATCATCCTTAAGATATGATAGCTTTCTATTAGTTGTTAGACCTTCATTGAGCTTAACATGGATGGATTGTTCCATGACTAAAGTTCTTGAGTTAAACATTCTATAAGCTTTAGATGTGTCAGAATACCTTGGGAAGATTCCTTTATCCACCTTTGAATCAAATTTTGCAAATTGATATTTGATCTTAAGGACAAAACACTCATATTTGGAAAGATAAAAGTATGAAATATTAGGTCTTCTTCCTATCCATAGTTCATAACGAGTCTTTTTTTATCAATGGTCTAATCAATTATGTTTTGAACATAGGAAGTCATTTCACTATTTTTTCCCAAAAGTGTTTACGAAGAGAGTTTTCACAAAGCATGGTCCTAGCCATTTTGCAGAGTTCTATTTTTCCTTTCAACTACCATATTCTATTAAGGTGTTCTCAATGAAGAGAAGTTGTGAAAGATACCATTCCTTTCAAAAAAAATGATTTGAACTCCATATTCTAAAACTCAGTTCCATCACCACTTTTGATGGAAGAGATGCAAAATCCTTTTTTTTCATTTTGAACCCTTGTACAAAATATTTTAAAGACCTTGAAAGACTCGTGTTTATATACAAGGAAGTACACCAATGCATATCTTGAATAGTCATTGACTATGACAAGCCATATTTCTTTTCTCCTAGACATAACATTCGAGTTTGTCCAAATAGATCTATGTGCAATAGTTGTAACGGTTTGGTGGTGGGAACAACATCTTTAGATTTTAAAGAAGTTTTGATATGTTTCCCTTGTTGACATGATTCACAGAGAAGATGGGGTTTCCAAGAAATCCTAGGGAGTCCTATTACTAAATCCTTTTTAGACAATTTTGAAATGTGTTTCGTGTTGATATGCCTAAGTTTTTTGTGCCAAACCCATCTTTCATCTTCTCTAGAAACCAGACATGCTACATTTTGCTTACTTAGATCTATTAGATCAATCTCATATAGACTGTTGTGTCATTTAGCAAAAAATAAGGACTTTTCATCTTCTATCTTAACTATACACTGGTCTTTGTTGAAGGACACGATATAACCGTTGTCATAAAATTGAATTATGCTCAGCAATATATATTCCAAACTTTCAACATATAATATGTTGCTTGTGGAGGCTAGAAAGACCATATTGATGTAGATGCATACGCTGTACGAAGATTTTGATGATGCCAAAAGATTAAAGCTATTCAACGTTGATTCAAGTCAAGATCAAGAAATCAAGAGAAGCGATTAACAATTAGTCCTTTATATGTTAAAAGAATCTCTTAAAGAGGTTGCAAAGGTTTGGCCTTAAAAGTTAAGCTTTCAAAATATCTTACAAAGTTTTTTAAGTAAGTACTTCATTTTGAAAAATATGTTTTTCTCTCTGGTAATCGATTACCAAAAGCAAGAATAGTTTTAAAGCAAATTTCAGAAAGATTTGAATTTGAATTTGAATTTTAAAATTTGTAATCGATTACAACTATTGTGTAATTGTTTACCAGTCACGAAAAGTTTTGAAATTCAAACTGAAGAGTTATAACTTCTCAAAATAACTGTGTAACTGATTACCATATATCTGTAATCGATTACCAATTAGGAAATTTCAAAAATAACTCTGAAAAATCACAACTCTTCACAAGTTTTTTTAAAGATCACCAAAGGCCTATAAATATGTGATTTGTATTCGAAATTCTTTAGAGTTTTTCAGAACATTCATTGTCCTATCCTCTCACAAGAAAAACTTGGGCCAAACACTTGCAAAATCATTAAGGATTCTTATAAGTTCTTCAACTTGTATCATTCTTCTCTAAAAGAGAGAGAAATATTTTTCTATACTTCAAAGCAAATTATTATTAAGATAGTGAGTTTCTTGATTTGTAAAGTTCTCTGAACACAAGGAAAGGGTATCCCTGGGTGGTTCAGAAGTTGTAAAGGGATTTACAAAGTTAGTGGAAATCTCAAGTGGGTTACTTGAGGACTGAATGTAGGCACAGGGTGTGGCCCAACCAGTATAAAACTGAGTTTGCAATTCTCTCTTCCTTAAACTCCTTTAATTTATTGCATTTTAATTTTACTTTGCATATTGAAAGAAGTTTCAAGTAAATTGTTCTTTACTTCTTTTCTATTAAGTCTGCATATTCCTTTTTAAAGAGAGAATTAAAATTTGTTAAGGGAAATTTTTTAAACTTAATTCACCCCCCCCCCCTCTTAAGTTATTGAGGCCACTTGTTTAACAAGTGGTATCAGAGCTTAATTCATGTACAAGGTTCAAAAACTTCAAGAATAGTCATGGCCTCATCAAAATTTTTATTTCCAGAAGGGAAATCTATAAATAGGCCTCCTATATTCAATGGCGTGGGTTATCATTACTGGAAAACCCGTATGCAAATTTTCATAAAGGCTATAGATTTAAACATCTGGGAAGCCATAGAAATTGGTCCTTACATCCTTACTATGGTAGCAGGAAATGCAACTATAGAAAAACCTAGGGAACAATGGGATGAGGAGGAAAAGAAATTAGTGCAATATAATTTAAAAGCCAAAAATATAATTACATTTGCATTAGGAATGGATGAATACTTTAGAGTATCAAATTGCAAGAGTGAAAAAGATATGTGGGATACCTTACAAGTAACCCATGAAGGAACAACAAATGTAAAAAGGTCTAGAATAAATACCTTAACCCATGAATATGAATTGTTTAGAATCAATCCAAATGAAACTATACAGGATATGCAAAAGAGATTCACACACATAGTAAATCATCTTGCATCATTAGGAAAGATATTTCCCAATGAGGATCTTATTAATAAAGTTCTAAGATGTTTAAGTAGGGAATGGCAACCAAAGGTAACGGCTATTACAAAATCAAGAGATATTTCTAACATGTCTCTTGCAACTTTATTTTCAAAGTTACAGGAACACGAAATGGAACTAATGAGACTAAATCAACTTGGAGAGAATGATAAGAAAAAGAAAGGAATCCCACTTAAAGCTTCATCCTCAATTCAAGAAGGAAGTGATAAAGAAGATTTGAATGAAATAGACAAAGATGATTATTTCAGTTTCTTTGTAAAGAGGTTCAACAAATTTCTAAGAAACAAAGGAAATCAAAGAAGATTAAATTTCAAATCAAAGAAAAGAGGAGAAGATTCATCCTCTCTTCCAAAATGTTATGAATGCAATCAACCATGACATCTGAGAGTAGATTGCCCAAGTTTCAAGAAAAGAATAGAAAGATCAGAAAAGAAAACTTTCAATGATAAGAAAGCAAAGAAGGCTTACATCACTTGGGAAGACAACGATATGGATTCATCTAAAGATTCAGAAAATGAAGTTGTGAACCTAAGTCTGATGGCCAAAAATTATGAAAGCGATGAAGAGGTAACATCTTCTGACAATAACTTATCTATTTCATTTGATGAATTACAAGATGCATTCACTGATTTACATAAAGAATCAGTCAAACTTGCAAAACTAGTTTCATTTTCTAAGAAAACTATTTCAAACTTAGAAAAAGAAGTTTTAAAATCAAATGAAGAATTATCAAAACTTAGAACTGAAGTCAAAACTTTAAAATCAATTGACACAAATCAATCTTCCACCATAAAAGTAATACATGATAATAAAGAAGCATCCAACTCTTGTAATTGTTGTAACAAGTTTATAGAAGAAATCAAGGATCTGAAAAATTCTCTTGCCAAATTTTCTATGGCAAAAATAATTTAGATATTATATTAGGAAAGCAAAGATGTGTTTTTGATAAGGCTGGATTAGAATATAAACCTGATAAGCAACAAAAAATTTTATAAAAATTTCTTTGCATCCACACAAAAGAATAGTTCTCCTTTCTTAACTTGTTTTTACTTTGGAAAGAAAGGACATGGTGAATCTACATGCTATTTTGGGAAAAATAGTAATCATATTAAAATGATATGGGTTCCAAAAGGATCTTTTATCAAAACTGACACACAAGGACCCAAGAAAGTTTGGGTATCTAAGTCATAAACATGATCATATAGGTTTCTTTGAAGAAGAGTAGGTACATAGATAGAGGATGCTCTAAACACATGATGGGAGATGCATCAAAGTTCACTCATATTTCTCCCAAGAAAAGTGCACATGTGACTTATGGCGACAACAATAAAGGTAGAATTCTAGGAGTCGGAAAATAAGGTACGAATTCATCTACCTCCATTGAAAATGTTCTACTTGTTGATGGTCTTAAGCACAGTTTGCTAAGTGTTAGTCAATTATGTGATAAAGGCTAGCTAGTATCATTTGACTCTCATAACTGTGTCATTGAAAACAAACATGATAGAAATATAAAGCATATAGGCTATAGATCAAATAATGTTTACATGATCAATTTAGATAAAACACCAAATAATGATCAATGTTTTCTTAGTAAAGATGATGATCCATGGTTATGGCATAAAAGAATTTCCCATATAAACATGGAACATTTAAATAAACTAATTTCTAAAGATTTAGTTATTGGTTTACCAAAACTTAAATTTGAAAAAGATAGATTATGTGATGTTTGTCAAAAAGGAAAACAAGTAAGGGTTTCTTTCAAATCAAAGAATATTGTGTCTACAACTCAGCCCTTACAATTTTTGCACATGGTTCTTTTTGGCCCCTATGGAACTAGAGTTCTGGAAGAAATTACTATGCTCTTATTATAGTTGATGATTACTCCAGATTTACATGGATATTATTTGTCACTCATAAAAGAGATGCTTTTCATGTTTTCAAGAAACTTGCTAAAATTATTAAAAATAAGAAAAATCTCAAAATTGCTTCTATTAGGAGTGATCATGGAGGAGAATTTGAAAATAAGGATTTTGAATCATTCTGTGATGAAAATTGCATTGAACACAATTTTTTTGCACCTAGAACCCCTCAACAAAATGGAGTAGTTGAGAGGAAAAATAGATCTTTAGAAGAGATAGTCAGAACTTTGCTTAATGATACAATCCTACCTAAATATTTCTGGGCTGAAGCTATAAATATTGCTTGCTATATTATGAATAGATCTTTAATTAGACCAATCTTAAAGAAAACTCCATATGAATTATACGATGGAAGAAAACCGAACATTTTTCATCTTCATGTGTTTGGATGTAAATGTTTTGTGTTAAACAACGGCAAGCAACTTAGGTAAGTTTGATGCAAAATCTGACGAAGATATATTCCTTGGCTATTCCTTGCACAATAAAGCATTTAGAATTTATAACAAAAGAACTATGATCATTGAAGAATTTATCCATTTTTCTTTTGATGAAACTAACCCAATTTTGCCAAGGGGAAGGAAAAGAGGAAAAGGATTCCTCCAAGAAGATTCTTAAGAAGGAAAATAATTTTGCAACAAAAGGTGATATTAAAAGAGCACTCATTCTTAAACAATTCTTCTACCTTCTCCTATCAAGGGAAACCTCCCTTAGCACTGTCACAATTCCTATATTTGAGACCTTACCCCTAAAGGTCCAAGAACTCTTTCATGAATTTGGCGATATATTTCTCAAAGAGATACCCCCTGGGCTACCTACTCTTAGAGGAATAGAACACCAAATAGATTTAGTCCCAGTAGCAAGCCTTCCTAATAGGCCAGCCTATAGGACTAGCCCTCAGGAGACTAAGAAGATAGAGTCTCAGGTTAAGGAATTGTTGGAGAAGGGCTGGGTCCAAGAGAGCCTAAGCCTTTGTGTTGTGCCAGTGTTGTTGGTGCCCAAAAAGGATGGTAAGTGGAGAATGTGTATAGATTGCAGGGCCATCAACAACAATATTGTAAAGTATAGGCACCCCATTCCTAGACTTGATGAGTTGCATGGTGCCAACATCTTTTCAAAAATTGATTTTAAAAGTGGTTATCACCAAATCAGGATGAAAAAGGGTGATGAGTGGAAAACCGCTTTCAAGACCAAGTTTGGTTTGTATGAATGGCTAGTGATGCCTTTTGGGCTCACTAATGCACCAAGCACCTTTATGAGGCTTATGCATCATGTCTTAAGGGATTTCATAGGTAAAATTGTAGTTATTTATTTTGATGATATTTTAGTGTACAATAGGATCCTAGATGATCACTTAGGACATCTGAGACAAGTTCTTTCAGTTCTTAGGAAAAACACTTTCTATGCCAATATAGAGAAGTGTACCTTTTGTGTAGATAATATAGTTTTCTTAGGATTTGTAGTTGGTAGAAATGGGGTCCAAGTGGAACCTGAGAAAATCAAGGCCATCCAAGAATGGCCCACCCCAAAAAGTGTAGGAGATGTTAGGAGCTTCCATGGGTTAGCAATCTTCTATAGAAGGTTTGTTCCTAATTTCTCCACACTTGCCTCACCTCTCAATGAGTTGGTGAAGAATAATGTGACATTCACTTGGGGTGAAAGACAAGAGCAAGCCTTTGCTTTGCTTAAAGAAAAGCTCACCAAGGCATCTGTTCTAGCTCTTCCTGACTTTTCTAAAACTTTTGAGCTAGAATGTGATGCGTATGGAATGGTTGTGGGAGCTGTATTGTTGCAAGGTGGGCACCCTATTTCTTATTTTAGTGAAAAACTTCATGGTGTCACCCTCAACTACCCTACCTATGATACAAAGCTTTATGCCTTAATAAAAGCCCTCCAAACTTGGGAACATTATCTTGTTTCCAAGGAATTTGTCATTCATAGTGATCATGAATCACTTAAATACATTAGAGGACAAAGCAAGTTAAATAAAAGGCATGCAAAATGGGTAGAGTACCTAGAGCAATTTCCATATGTTATCAAATACAAAAAGGGAAAAACAAATGTGGTAGCTGATGCCCTCTCTAGGAGGCATACATTGTTTTGCTCCCTAGGAGCTCAATTTTTAGGATTTGATACCATAAGGGAATTGTATTCTTCAGATGAACATTTCTCTCCCAGTTATGAGAGTTGTGGGCAAAAGAGGGAAAGCTTTGCATACCCCAAGGATCCATCAGGAAATTACTTGTGAAAGAGAGCCATGAGGGTGGGCTCATATGCCACTTTGGGATAGACAAGACCTTTGTCTTACTCAAAGAAAAGTTCTATTGGCCACATATGAAGAAAGATGTCGATAAGCATTGCACTAGGTGTGTGGCTTATTTACAAGCCAAGTCTAGGGTGATGCCTCATGGGCTATACACACCCTTACCCATCCCATCTGCACCTTAGGTAGACATTAGTATGGACTTTGTCCTTGGGCATCCTAGGACCCAAAAAGGTGTAGACTCTATCTTTGTGGTGGTGGATAGGTTTAGCAAGATGGCACACTTTATACCATGCCACAAGGTAGATGATGCTTCTCACATCTTAAAACTCTTCTTCAGGGAAGTTGTGAGACTCCATGGTTTTCCTAGGACCATTATTTCATATAGAGATGCTAAGTTCCTTAGCCACTTTTGGAAAACCTTATGGGCTAAGCTAGGAACTAAGCTTCTTTTCTCTACCACTTGTCATCCACAAACTGATGGGCAAATAGAGCTAGTGAATAGGTCTCTATCCACCCTTTTAAGGGCTCTTTTAAAAGGCAACCATAAGTCTTAGGATGAGTATCTTCCTCATGTAGAATTTGCTTACAACAGGGGGTTCATAGAACCACCAAGCAATCCCCTTTTGAGGTTGTCTATGGGTTCAATCCTCTAACACCCTTAGACCCAACTCCCCTCCTACTTGACACTTTTTTTATACATAAAGAAGGGGAACCTAGGTCAGAGTTTGTAAAGAAGTTGCAAGAGAGGATTAGGAACCAAATAGAGAACCAAACAAAGGTGTATGCAACTAAAGGCAATAAAGGAAGGAGCTAGTTCTTAATAAGGGCGATTGGGTTTGGCTCCATCTTAGGAAGGATAAATTCCCTACTAGGAGGAAATCCAAGCTTAGTCCTAAAGGTGATGGACCTTTTCAGGTCTTGGAAAGGATCAATAACAATGCCTATAGGTTGGACCTCCCAGAAGAGTACGGAGTCAACACCACTTTTAATATTTCTTATTTAATTTCTTTTGCAGGTGTAGTTGGTGCTGAGGAGGAGGAACCAACAGATTTGAGGTCAAATCCTCTTCAATAGGGAGGGGATGATGCAATCCTCCCTAGGAAGGAACCAGTCACTAGAGCCATGAGCAGGAGGCTCCAAGAGGATTGGGCTAGAGCTGCTGAAGAAGGCCCTAGGGTTCTCATGAACCTCAGGGTAGATTTCTGAGCCCATGGGCCAAGGTTGGGTCCACTTATCTTTTTAAATATTAGAATAGGTTTTCCTTCTTTTGGGCCTTGTATTTTGGCCATTCTAGTAGTATAGGGTTTTAGCCTTGTATTTTAGGGCATTTTGAGTAGTCTCTGTAGCAGGGACTTTTTTGTATTGTCATGTATTTTGGCATGGGTGAGCTTAGTTGTTAGAGGGGTGTGTGTAGCTAAGCTCTAGCTTCTCAAAGAAGCTTCTCAAGGAACCTTCTCAAAAAAGCTTCTCAAGGAAGCTACCTAGGCTATAAATAGAAGCATGTGTAATAGTTGTTGTAACTTTTATGAATGAGAGTCTTGTGAGACACACTTCAAAGTTCCACTTCTTTACCTTTTTTTTCTCCTTCAATTTTGTGCCTGCCCCCCATCTCTCTCTCTCTCATTCTTTTCCTCCACTAAAGCTTCCTCTCTGAGCTTCTTATCCAAGGCACTCTCTTAGTGGTGAAGCTTCTCCTTCCATGGCTTATTCCCTAGTGGATGGTGCCTCTTCTCACCTGTTCTCCTTTATCTTCCGCTGCATATCCATGGTTGAAAATCACCATTGAATGACCTCATTGAAGCTCAAATATTCAGCCTCCATAGAAGCTTCTTAAGCAAGTTTCCACCAGATTCTTACCTCAATACATCATTGCACTAAAAAAAGAAAGTAGCATTGTGTATTTATCGCTTTATCTTTCGTAAAAGTTTTAAAATTTTTGGTCTATGTATATACTATTTATTTGTTCTAACAAGTTAGTATTTGGAGCCCAAAAAATTATAGTACCATTTAGTGATCTTAGAGGTCAAGAAAGGAAATTAGCATAATATAATTCAAGCAACATAATTTGAGGGAAAAAAGGTTGAGAAAATAAGTGAAGCAAGATTTAGCAATAGATAAGTTGCAACCTTGGATACTAGGTTTGGATGAATTTGGGTCACAATAGTATGAATCATTATATATATTCATGGTCACTTTGTCTAAGGTTCAGGATTTTCTTTCTATACCCAACATAATTTCTTCTACACTCAACATAATTTTAAAAATTTCAACCTTACCCCTGTTTACTTCTTCTTCATTCCTTGGTTGTTTGTTTTCTTCATACACCATTCATTTTTGTTTTCTTTTGGCTAAGTCCCTCCTTTCATGTTGTGGTTGGTTTGATCGAGGTGCATTGTCATTGTGGTTCATTCACAATTCGTGGTTGTCGTTGTAGTGGGTGTTGCGGTGCAACGGTGGAAGAGGTTAGTTTTTTTCGTCTGCAACTTCAATTTGTGTTAATCCGCAAGAAACATATGGATTGTCAATCCGTCTGATCCATAGGGATTCCCATTTCACATGTCTCATATGAATTATCAATCCGTATGGAGTAAACAGTACTCACGGTGGTGGAGGAGATGAGACTTGTGGAGAAGAGACTTGCAGAGGAAGCACGAAGGAGGAGAAGAAGCGTGAGGAGAAGAGGTGAAAATGCTGGGTGCACAGTAGTAGCGGGTGTATATTAGCTTTTAAGTGAAGATCAAATTTAGAATTTCACATATAATACTGGGTGTAAAAGAAAAATTAATGGTGTAGGAAGAATATCACCTAAGGTTCTAGGTTTTAAGCCCAACCCTTGTTTCAGCCCTCGACTTCACAGTTTTGTTAAGTTTCAAAACTATAAAGCAATGCTTAGCTACGTTATATTCTTAAATCTCTATATGTATTCACTATTCAGTTCACCATAATAACAAAATAAACCTGAAGAATACTGAACGATAATATTCCATTCTCCAAGAGAAATATATTAGTACAAAATACGAATGTGTGGAAATCGAATGAAATGCTAATTAATTTACAGTGATTTTACAAGTTCCTATATTTGTACAACATTTCATGCTTTTTCTTATAGGAAAATATAAAATAAAATGTGGGTTTTAGATTCAAATTCTACTTTGTGCCAAAAAGAAAAGAAGATTCAAATCTTACCAAGATAGATATGGAATGGGGTTAACCAAGAGAGAATAATCTCCATAATAGGTATAGTGCAAGTAGAATAATATATATATGCACTTCATAACAAAATGGTACATGCATTTATTTGAATTCTTTTATTTTATTTTGCTTGTATGCACTAACGGTAAAGGTATCTAATAATAATATAATCTTCTCTTTAAATAAATTAAATTTGTTAAAGTTATGGTCCTTGGTGTCTTCAAATTGGGAGATGTCACTTTGTCAGTATAAATCAATAATTTTGGTATTATTTGTAAAATAAAATATTTGTAATAAAAATAAATAACAACTTTTGCAGTTGTGGCTTCTATAAAACCAAATCATACATCATACAAGACCACCAATTCGTTGCTTGCTTTGCCATCAAGACTTGAACTTTTTGGTTCAAATTTTGCCAAAGCTTTTGTTCTTCAATTTGACGTTTAGATGATTCAAGTATAAACTATTATAGTTTCACTTTGTAAAATTACTAGTAATGAAAAAGCAGGATATTATTCCTAAAGGATATTAATCATTCCTTAGAAGTTTTTCCTACGTATAACTAACATCCTTTTATGTATGATTTGTTTCAATTAAATATAGATATAAAGAAATAAGAGAGGAAAGGATAAAAATGATAGAAGTAAAAATGATGTGTTGTTTAAATGAATAAAAAAAAAAGAAAATAAATGAAGATACTTCTATATGTGTGTTAGGATGAATGAAAGAGTGTAAATAAATAAATTAAAGGGGCATTTGGTAGACTTTTTTTTTTATTTCTTGGCATTTTAAAGTTTGAAATGTTTATTTTCATGTTTGGTATATCTGGTAAAAAAAAATAACATTTCGAGAATAGTTATAGAATGTTTTTTAATTATGTTATTCACAAAATTGTTTCAACGGAAAGATGAAAATCTAAATTTCTAAAATTAAAAAAATATTATTTAATGTGATAAATAACTTAATTGTTTTTAATAAAAATATCATGTAATTCTTTAATTCCAAAAAATATATATAAATATTCTCAAGAATAATTACGATCAATGAAATAAATTTTAGTCATTTTTAGAAATCACAATTTTCAGATTCATGATATTTAGACATAAAAAACTTTTCTTATATTAAAGATCCCTAATAATAAAATATGTTTTTATCCTTTAAAAAGTTATCAAAAGTTAATTTTAATTCCTATAAAAATTTAGTACATTTTAAGAAAAATACATGCTTTTAGTCCAAATGAGGCCCCTAACAAGGGACCAAAAACATGTATTTATGTTACTTTTATGAAATAAAAAAAATCCTTTATACATAAATTAATAAATTTACAAAAAAACTCCAAATTTCTTACTATGTTATTTTTACCAAAATAAAATTATTTAAAGTATATTATACTAATTATTTCTAAAATTTTGTACAATTACACAACGTCTCTGACTTTTTTCTATTCTTATTTCTTCCCTAAAAAGTAATAACGTCTCTTAATTCTTATCATTGTTCTTTTTTTTCTCATCTCGTATTTGATTAAGTATATCAAAATTTGCCTTCAAAATAGGTCACACTATTTTTTTTTTATTTTACAAAAAATTGAGATTAAATCCTCTTGAAGAGTAACATATATATTTTTTAATTTAGTAAATTTTCATAGCATAATTAATAGGACTTTTTTAGAAAAAAATTATGATTGACATAAGTACTAATTTTTATTATAAATTTCAGGAAGGTTCTTGGTGAGACATGTGAAACAAATATTAACATTTTCAATATGGGTCTCGAGAAAACATTTATTTTTTCCTGTACGTTAAATATATTTTTTATTATATATTGTTGAATTATTTTGAAAATACATCTTATAAATAATTAAATATTGCCAAATAAAATTTGAAGGTTAATATATTTTTTATTATATATTGTTGAATTATTTTGAAAATACATCTTATAAATAATTAAATATTGCATATGAAATTTGATGTTTATATATTTTTTAAGTTAACTTTAATTTTTTTTGTAAACTTTTAATTTTTTTTTATGGCCCCTCACCCCAACCAAACCTTCAAACCCCTGAAACCCTTGAAAAAAAAAAAAAAATTTTAAAAAATAATAATTTGGGTTTTAAAAACTTTCCATTTCAAAGGCAACACCATTTCATAAAAATTTTTTTTTTTTATTAAAAATTTAAATATTTCC